>NC_056730.1:194475015-194596176 GCF_019279795.1 Protopterus annectens
TGAGTCATGCTGACTAGGTCCTTAATATGAGGACTAAATCAGTCCGCTATGATTTTCACTGAGATCCAACAGTGTGCTGAAGCTAATATAGTCTGTGATGTACTGGTATAACACAGCTAGCTCTTAAAATTCAGTGCAAAGGGCTCAGCATTGCATTTTGCACCTACATTTCTTTCTGTCTTACACTCTTTCTTTTAAACCTCTGCCTAAACACAATTAATTTCAGGATCGTATCCCCATAAGCCTCAAGCTTAATTTGCATCTACTGTCTTTATCTTGCAAACCTTTCAATTGATTTATTTTCTTTCTCTCATTTCTCCTTTATTCAGTAAGACTTGCTGGATATTTTTTAAATTGTTTGCTCCGCATTTCTTCTACAGTATATAGATATAACAGTCTATTTATGTGACAAAATCAGTGTGTTTTTTTTCTGTTTATCTCTTTTGGTGTAATGGGATTGTTGCACTTTGAAATTCTCCTACTGATTTTTTTCTGTTTTTTTGTACTTACTTACTTTGTAACTTATTGAATTTAAGACTAATGGAGCTATTCTCCCAGGCATCTGTTGAAAAGATGTTATTTACAATTCAGTCAGACTTTCTTGGTAAACAAATAGAAAATATGCATTCATATGTACATATCTAAATAATGGAGATTCACAGTGGTCATGCCTGAAAAGGGTTTGATGACCAGTCTGTGTAGTAGAGATCAAATACTTAAACATATAAATAAACAAAGTGATGGGCACTTATAATGATCATATAATGGTGAACCAAATAAAACAATGGCATGTGGTCAAAATTCTACTCCTTATCCTTCTTTAAAGGAGGAGTTAAGAGACTTGGCCTTAAGTTCATATTTTTCAAAGCAGAAGACCCTGCTGCACAGGTCTCCTACATCACTTCTTTAATCTTTTTGTCTCTGATGCAGATGTTATCTACATGTACACAAGTGGTTAGCTTAGCCAGCATACCTCTCAACCTCTTAGTGCAAGAAATCTGGATGAAGCTTGAAAAATTAGGGGACAAGGGCACAAAAATTGTGTCATACTTTAAATTTTCCTCTTCTAAGCTTAGTTTGTTGCTAGAGTAACATGATTTGTTTTAACATACATTTTCTTGGATTTCAAGTCAAAACTGAAGTGTATGTCATTATTTAGTGACTTCAGTCCTCAGATAATTGCATTGATTGGCCAGGAAACCACAAATGAGGAACAGACCAAAAATATAAGCCAAATATCTGGCGTAATCGAGCTCTTTAGGTCAGTGTTACACTGCTGCAGCACTGCACAGTCAACGTATTGGGAGAGAGAGTGATGGTAATATCACTTGCTAACACACTCATCATTGTTTTGGAGCCATAACCGATATGATTTGAGCTCTCGAGCATGTTATAGGCTCACCACTGAGAGCAAGGATGATGACTTCCTTACTGACCTGGGTTCACCTAGACCATCTGGACATATGACTTGTTTTAAATACCATTTACAATAGGCCATTATGAAAGGTACAGAGATGTCCTCTGAGATGAAAAGCATGTTTGTCAATTGTTGTAAGTATTATTTGCTCAAACCAGAATGAAATAAGCATCTGCTAAAGGATAGATAGACTGGAGTCATACCTCTCATCCCATTAGCACAAGATGTTTGGCAAAGCTTGATATAATGGGGGGGGGGCAAAGGCCCAAAACCAGGGACAGATTTTAAATATTATTCTTGTAAACTTATAAAGTGGCTAGAATAACAATTTATGTTAGCATACATTTTCTGAAGGATATGAAATCTGAAACTCAAATGTATGTCATTATTTAGTGACATTGGTGCTCAGATCATCTCTGAGATTTGCTTGACAACCACAAATTTTATGTGGAACAGATTAGAAATATGAGGCAAAAATCTGAACAGTTGAGAATGACACAACAGCTAATGTTAGGTCTATTAATATTTATTTATTTTTTTTTAATCAAAGAGGTGGTGTTAATTTTGTCAAGCTCTTATGTTATTACCCAAAGTTGATCTGTGAGTGCTATGTATGAGTGTGTGTGCGTGTATGTGCATGTGTATGCATGTGTGTGTGTGTCAGTGCGCGTGTGTCTTTGTGTCTTGTGAGTGCTGGGGTGAGGTGCTGCTCATGTTTACATTGATTGTTTACATCATTGGTTGCATGCATTTATTCTTTTCATGTACCACAGCCAAATGCCATTATTTTTGATGTCTGCCATGATGTATCTAGGTTTGTGAAATGTTCTTTGCAGTCATAATTTATTAATGTATCTTTCCTTCTATCTATCCATCTGTCTATTGTCTGGTCTATCTTTCTGTCTTTCTACTATTTGTTTACCAGTATATGTTGTCTGTACCAACAGATTCTCCTTTTCATACAGAGAAAAGAAAAAAATGTCCACATAAGATTTATAATACAATTAAGAGTAAGCAGTGTTCAGGTACCTTATAGAACTCACACATTATTGGAAATAATGACTTGAGATACATACAACACTGATAAATGCTGTGCTGTTTCACTAACAGAAAACATAAAGACACTAGACCACTAAAGTGATACAATTCCTTCTAGTGGCCCAACACAAATTTTGCAGTTACTCAAGATTTTTGGGTTAACAAGAGCACATCATTGGGAGTTTCTGATGAAGGGATCCTGTTAGCCCAACATTTTGTGTAACTGCAAGTGTTACATCACTTCTGTGTTCCAGTGTCTTTTTGTTGATGAGAGAGACAGTGACTGAGTTGTTAGAAAGATAGTGATAGTGAATTGAATGCACATACCAACCTAATTTGAGATGCACATATAACAGTAGTTGCCTACATATATCTATCTATCTATCTATATATATATACATATATATATATATATATATATATATATATATATATATATATATATATATATATATATAGATTCACTAGACAATATCGACGTACTGAAATGTCTAATTTCAGTATGTCGTTACCGAATAGTGGAAAGTGCAGTTACCTGAAACTGCACTATGTCGAATAAGGAAGTGTCGAACCCACAAATGTCAAATCCGCCACTATCATGGTGTCCCATTCGTGACGTATGGTGCGGTTTGTGGATTTATCTGGGGTTTCAGGTAAGTGGTGTGTGTGTGTGAGGGTATTGGGTAGGGATTTTAGTGTGTGTGAGTGTGTGCGGTGGTGTTTTTTGTGTGTTTGTGTGTTTAGTGTGACCTCGGAGTTAGAATATATAAGTAGGGGGGTGAAGGGGGGCTCGCCCCCCTGCTTATAGGTAGGTTAGGTGTGTTTTTGTGTGTTGTTATGTTTGTTTTTGTGTAGTTAGGTAGGTGTATGTGTGTGTGATTATGTGCTGGTTTGTGTGTGTGTGTGTGTGTGTGTGTGCGTGCGAATGGTTGTGGTTGTGGTATTTGTGATTTTGGGTTTTCGTGTGTGTGGCTTTTCCACTATTATATATATATATATATATATATATATATATATACATATATATATATATATATATATACACATGCATATATACATAAATTAATTGGACTGATATTTGTCTATGATATTGTGATGAAAGAATTTAGGAAATACTGTTTCAAAAAGGAGAAATGACAGTGTTTTCCTGACAGTGAGCTGCTATCAATGAAAAGTAAAACAAAATTCATGATTTTTTAACCGGACAAATTATAGGAAGGATTGTGGAAAGATGCATAGTCCATCATGGCTCACCCAGACAAAGTGTATAATCTACAAAATGCTTAGAACTAATTTTGAGCAGACATTTACCACAGCATTTACATTAATTACCTTCTTACAAAGACTGCTGTCACATTAAAGCATAGGATTAATTAACAGCGACATCAAACACTCAGAAATGCTGTAAAGGAAGCTCCCCAAGCCTTTAACCAGTGAATAGATTTTCATTTTATATTTCCATTAGCTGGAAAATCCAGTACACCTTTATTAACTTTTAAAAGGGTATGTTATAAATAAAAAAAAAACTAACCTTATTTTATCAACTTATTCCTTAAAGTAGCTTTGGTCTAAGTTGCTTATGTGCTACTTATATTTTTAAAAAGTTGATTTAGGATTGAGTTGTCAGGTAGATGAAACCTGTTTCTGTGAATACAATTGCCACAAAGTCATAGGATCATAAATTATTACTAAGCTAACTGCCCTTGCAAGCCATTTTAAGCCTAGCCAATTATCCCTTGTGAGACTCAAACCCTGCACCTTGTGTTTATAAGGCAAACACCTTAGTGAAAGGCATTTTCAGAGTTAATGGAGTGTGCAGATTACCTCTATTTGTGGTACCATATATATATAACCTTATGGATGTGGGTGGTATTCTTCATTATGAACGAATGCATGTGGGCTTGCCTCCTTAAAGTGATGTATTCTCAGATTTACTGAAAGTAGCTTTCAGTGATTTTATTTTGTGGTGACTCCATTTGTGGAAATTTTCTTTGGCAAGTTGGCTTGAATATGAATAGGAGTGTGTGGATTGTAGTTACAAAAAAATTGCTTAAATATTATTTGAAGTGTGAAGGCAGATGTGTTTAAGTGTTTTTTGCATGTGTCCCATGCTACCCCCAGTTTTTAAACCTTATTGACTATTCAGTTACCCATCTTTTTTGCTAATTAATTTCAACCACACTCAAGATTCTTGTTGTATTCTCAGATACCAAATCTTTATTTCCACAGTTCACAACACATATTTTTTTTTCTTTTTTTTTCTCCAAATAAACCAATTAAATAATTAATTTTATGGAAGAACAGTCAGGTGGAAGCTTACTGCTTAACAAGCCTTGCATAGTTCTATTAGAATGCAATTATCTATTACATTTTTACTTATTTTATATTTACTATAAGGCGCTGCGTTCATCATTTTGTCTTATATAATAAATATGTTCTCTGATTCTTTCTTTTAATTTCCTCTTTCGATGTATATAAAATATTTTTTAAGACCTATTGTTGATAGTAGACCCCAGATTTTAAAGGACAGTAAACAATTTTTAATAGAGTTATATGAGTTTCTGAAGACCCTGGATCAAGATACACATTTCTACTTTGTCACCTTTGATGTAACCAGTTTATTTACAGTAATTCCTAACGATGAAGGTGTAAGAAACATACACAGTTTTTTGTCTTTATACTCTGACATGACTTTAAAGCAAATAGATTTACTTTGTTTATTTCTAGAAACAGTTTTACAAAATAATGTTTTTATTTTTGGTGATATTATTTTTTCTCAGCGGGAAGGCGTAGCTATGGGAACTCCCTGCGCCAATAGCTACGCCAATTTAGTCATGGCCCATTGGGAAGAAAACAAATTGTTTCATCTAGAAAGTTATAAACAATATGTATGTTTCTATAGAAGGTTTTTAGATGACTTGCTTTTGTTATGGAGAGGTGATGAGCAATCATTAATCAGATTTAATGAAGAATTGAATGATCTAACTGACTTTTTAAATTTCACTATGAATTTCTCTTTGGATAAAATCAGTTTCCTTGATGTCAACTTAGAAAGGTTTGAGAATGGGCTAGTAAATACCGGGATACACAGGAAGGCATGCTTTAGGAACACATTGTTGCATAGAACCAGCATGCATCCTAGTTATGTCTTTAGAAATGTTGTTAAAGGACAGGTTATGAGAGCCTCCAGGCTCAATCCTTTGGATACAGATTTTAATCATGAATTAAACAATTTGAACAACCGACTTTTGGAAAGGGGTTATAAAGCTGATGAAATTAATAATGCTTTCACTAATATTAATTCCCTTAGATGTACTACAGCTAGACCTTACTTTTCCGATTACACTGCTAACTTTGATTCATTGGGGGTATGCTCTTGGAATACAGATGTAGTTAAGATTCCCATGTACTTCATTACAGATACTAACATTATTATAGACATTTATAAGAAACACTGGGATGTACTTATGTTGGATGAGAATATAAAGAAGATTGTCAGTGACACACCCAGGTTTGTTTTTAAAAACATGAAGAATCTCAAACAGCTATTATGTCAAACTAGAAACTGTAGAGAGGCTGACACTTTAGGTACACAAGAATTATTTATAGGGACGAAATCTTGCAACAAATGTAATCAATGTGAGTATATTGACAATTTTAATGTATTTGTACATCCCGTCACCAATCATGTTCATTTGTTAGATGCAACAGCAAATTGTGATATGAAAAATGTGATTTACCTAGCACGCTGCATGAAATGTAATGCATTCTATACAGGAAAAACGAATAGAAAATTAAAAGAAAGAATCAGAGAACATATTTATTATATAAGACAAAATGATGAACGCAGCGCCTTAGCTAAGCATGTTATGATAACTGGCTCAGACCATCACTTTAAGTTCACAGTGTTGCAGGTCATCTATTTTAATATTCAAGGGGGTAATGTTTGTAATTATACAGAACGAACTGAAATCAAATGGATTATTAAATTTAGGGCTGATAGACCACCGGGCATCAATGATAAAATTCCACTTAAGCCCATTCTAAGTAATAGAAAGTTGCAAGTTTCTAAATAAATAAAAGATTAAGTGAATTTTTAACATGAATAGATTTAATATTATCAGCCTAAAACATTTTTTAAGTAATATATGATATAAATTTTCTATACATTTTTAGGTATTTATAGTTTCATTTTCATACACATTCCATATACATATATTTACATATATATTTTTATATGATTTTTTAATACATAGATTTTTGTACAGAGATTCTTTATATGCTCTTAGACACATATCTATATGTATTTATTATTTTGATAAGTTTGTATATATGTTTTTTTATTATATGTTAACAGGATATGATGTAATGAATTTTGATGACGACAATGTATTCGAGGCTGGATATTTAATTGTTTTACTAAGTCTGAAGAAGCCCTAGAGGTGAAAGCGCTAACTGTGCACAATAAAAATTTATCGGAGCTGAAATTATGCTTATTTTATCATTGTGACCATTAACGTCTACCATTTTCTTCAGTGTCCAGAGCTGTGGTGTATCCCATGGATGACAATTTATATTTTATTAGTTTCGTTTTACTTATTTTACATCCTTTGGGGATTGTTTTCGCTAGCTGAGCTGCCGTTTTGGTTATTGGTGATTTTATACCCCAAAAATTATTTTCCTGTGCCACTGTCGAGCAGAGCCACATAAGTGATCCCTGGGGTGAATTTCCTATCTCCCATCCAATCATCAAGATTTTTCTTGAACAGTGCTAATGAGGAGCTTTGTTTGATATAGACAGGTAGTTTGTTACAGAGTATGGGAAGTCTCTGGGACAGAAATCTATCCTTCCAGCATGTTCTGTTTATTGTGGTGACGAGGTTTAGGTCCCTAGAGCGTGTAGCTCGTAGGTATTGGGATTTCTTTAAGTGGAGCATGTCTAAAAACTCTGGGTTTGACATAGCTTTGTGTGTTAGGCAGAGATCGCCTCTGAATAGGCGATATGCAATGGAGTAAAGCTGCAGTTTTTTGAGATGGCCTGCATAGGGCATCTCTTTGAGGCCGGTAATCTGCTTTGTGAGGTATTTCTTTGGCCTTTCCAGTTGTTGTAGATGTCTTGTGAGGTACATACCAAAAGGGGCATTGTACTCTATAATGGGTCTAATGAGTGATGAGTAGAGGGGAACAATGATCTCTTTTTTCCTGGATGAGAAACCTTTTGTGATGAGGTGAGCCACATAGAAGGATTTCCTGACTACTGTGGTGATATGATTATCAAAGGAGAGACTACTGTCCACCTGTGTCCCAAGGTCTCTTATCACACTTTCGGTGTTAAGTAGACTACCACCTATGTGGTAGTTCATGGGTACTGAGTTTTTACCAAAAGGAATGACAATGCACTTTTTGGCATTGAGCTTGAGGCCATGGCTTTGACACCAGGCATCTGTCTCAGCAAGGCCATTTTGTAGGATGTCCACATCTTTTGGAGGTTTGATTATGGCTACTAGTTTGCAGTCATCTGCAGACTTCGTCAGCCAAAGACCTTCTGTGTTGGCCTGTACTTCAGAGAAGTAGATACCAAACAGGAGAGGACCCAGGACTGAACCCTGTGGTACTCCACTTGTCACTGGTCTGAAGCTGGATTTGGAGTCTGCTACTTTCACAGTGTGGGTTCTGTCAGTGAGCCAGTTGGCAACCCATCTTGTGACATAGGGATTTATATCTAGTTTAGTGAGTTTATCTATAATTCCAGAGTGGGGGATGGTGTCAAAAGCCTTGGCGAGATCTAGATAGGCTGTGTGAACCACCTTACCCTCATCTACGGCTTTGGTGACTGCTTCAAAGAAGTCTATCAGGTTTAGGAGACATGATCTGCCTTTTACAAACCCGAACTGGGTGGGGTCCTGAGTTTGGAGATTACCAATGTCATTGTTTATAAGTTCCATGATGATACGCTCCATAGCCTTGCAGACCAGGCTTGTTAGGCTAATAGGGCGGTAGTTTCTGGGGTCTGTGGTGGCTCCTCCTTTGTGGAGTGGGATAACTGTCACTGTGAGCTATTCAGTGGGCACATAGCCTGAGGTGAGGCTATGATTTAACATGGTACTTAGATGGGGTGCCAGTTCATTCTGTAGTTCATGTAGAACACAGCCTGGGATGTCGTCAGGTCCCATGGATGCTGTGTTCTTGGCTTTGGATAGTGTGTTTTTTACCTGTGCAGCCATGAATACAGGAACTTTGCATTCTTCTGGTATAGAGATGGGCCCTTTAGGGGATGACAGAGGGGAAAAGTTAGCACTGAACCTATCTGCCAGGATGCTGGCAATATCCATTGGTTCTGTATATTTAGTGCCATTGTGCTGTAACTCAGAGCAGATCTGAGTGTTGCCATTGAGATTCTTGACATAGCTATAGAATGCTTTGTGGTTGTCTTTAGAGTCAGTGGCGATTTTGTTTTCATAACTAGCTTTGGAGGATTTCATGAGGGATCTCAGCTTCTTACTGAAGCTGACCAAGGAGTTTCTCCAATCATGGGATTTTACTCTTTTTTTGCAACAGTTTCTTTCTTCTGTTGTAGAGTTTGTTTATGGCAGGGGACCACCAAATTGGCTTCCTTTTTTTGTAGAATAGCATCTTTGTTCTGTTAGGGATTGCACGACCCATGCACTCATGTAAGTGCTTATAAAGTGCATTTGTGTAGGATTCAGCAGTCATACCTCTATTGTCCATCAACATGAGTGTCGCGAAGTTTGCCACTTCTATCTTAAGAAGTGTGAAGTTGGCTTTGGAGAAATTATTTACTGTGGTTTCCCTAATGGGGGGTGGGGGAGGGATGTGGATGTCTAGGGTGATTAGCTTATGGTCGGATCTGACCAACGAGGAATTGACCTTTGGTGTGGAGCACCGGTTGCCCATGTTGGTAATAACCAGGTCTAGGATATTGCTGCCTCTGGTGGGGGTGTGGATAAGTTGATCCATGGCATTGGAACTTATGAATTCCAGAAAACATTGAGCACAAGAGTTGGTACATGAGTAGTTTTCCCAGTTAATGGTAGGGTAGTTGAAATCGCCCATTATTAGGGTGTTAGATTGTACCCTAATATTTTCCAGTGTATTAAGAAATGAGGAGTGGGAATCCTGGGGCATGGTGGGGGATCTGTAGCAAGCTACAATTTGGACTGCGGTCTTGCCCAGAGTTAGTTGCACTTGGATAATCTTGGATGCATTATACTGAGCAACTAGCCTGGAGGTGTGGATATCCTTAATGAATATGGACATGCCTAGTGTTTCGGTCCAGGTTAGGTGGCCGAAAGGTGTGGTGTGAATTATAGCCTGGTAATGCAGGGGCACTCTCTGGAGCCTTGAACCAGGTCTCTGTCACTGCACAGATGTCGATGTTCTCCATTTTAAGGAGTGCCTCGAGAGATTGCATTTTGAGGTTTAGACTTCTAGCATTGAGTAGCAATACCCTCAGATTCTTCTTGCCTGTACCTGTTAGGGTGGTGAATTTGTCATTTGAACCTTGCCTAAAACAGGCACTATAGGGGTGGCTAGAGCCTTAGCCAGTATCCGGAATCCCAGGGGCAACAGGTGCAGGCCATCTCTGGCAAAGCATCATGGCTTGTCGATCATGTCATCCCAGGCAGACAGATACTGGATCCCCTTAGAATGACACCAGAAGCTTAGCCAATTCTTGAAGTCAATAATTTTGTCCTTGTACTGTGGTATCATTCTGGGTGATGGCAGGATGCTACTCAGGGATAAGGTCATACCTGCCTGGGCTACAAGATCGGACAGCTCCTCCATGTCCCTTTTCATGTAGTCCAAGGAGGTACGTCTCAGGTCATTCACACCAACATGGACAATGACAGAGTCATATTTGTACTTGTTGTTGAGTGGCCTGAGTGCATGCGTTATGTAGCGGATCCTGGCACCCGACAGGCAGCTGACAGTAACTTTCTCCTTGTTTAGCCTGGTGAGTGGAACATCAGTGTGCCTGACTATAGAGTCACCTATGACTAGAGTGTTGGGTACGTTGTTATGCCTTATGGGTTGTGGTTGAGTGGCCAGAAAGGTGGAAGACAGGTGCCAAGAGAGGGACTACATGCAGCATTCTCAAAGTTTTTACATGTGACAACAGCAAGCATACCAAAAAGGACTAATTGTGAATACAATGAATGCTAGTGGAAGTAGACATTAAAGAAAAGCTTTCAACTGTTGGACGATACAGAGATAGCAGACAGATCGACCATCTATTTTCTGGAAACAGGCTCTGTCATTATGTGGAAGGGATACTAGTGTCAGGAATTGGACTGAAGAGTTACACTTCAGTAATCATGCATTTCAACTAAAATGAAAGGATGAAGTGGGAGTTGTAGAAAGTGAAGAAGAGGCAACTGTTCAGTCAGGAAGCAGAATGAGAAAGTAATTATAGAAGACAAAAGTCAAAAGTGACTCTCAACATGACAGGGTAGGATTACCATTCAGTGCAAAGAGTCAGGTTAGTAAGACATAAACTAACATTTTTAAAGAGATACTATCAAATTTGTGCCACAAATTTGAGTATAAACCAGAATGAACTTGCAGAAAATGGCATTAGAGTGCTAAACTGAATTATACATTGTTTCGATACTGCTGCTTCCTTTCATCAACATGAAAATTGTTAACTTGTTGTCTGGAGTTCTGCCATGGCTAATGTATTTTCTGTCTTCTTTCCAGAACAGGTGGATAGGCCACTCTTCTCACCTTTCCTATTTTGTCTACTTCACTGCAATTCTTGCTAGGCAGTCTATTCCCATTGTGGCAGCTTCTGTATGAGCTGAAAGAACTCATCAGTCGGCCATTATTTCTTTCAGCCTCTGTTTCATTGTAGCCATGTCTGCTATCCTGTACACAAAGAGAGAAAAACAATTAGTATTTGTGCAACCCCCCTCACTAAACCCACTGCCCTCTTCCCTATGTCCCTTTATTACTCCTTACTCTTTTCCAGCCTTTAACCGTAGCCCTGTCTCACACAAAAATGCACTTTGCTCAGTCCTATGCATGCTTGCCTTAACTTCTCCTTGGGCATTACTGCCCGGGTCTACTGACCCTGCTGTGTAGCAATAACAAGGGCATTCTGTACTGTACTCTGTCCCTTCCTCCTGTATTGTATTCAGCAAATACAGATGAGAAACGTAAAACTGGCCGATCTTGCTGCTGCTATTCTTTCTGCATAGATCCAACTCAGAGCAAAACCATCTCTTCCTGTTGTGCTTCCTTTTAAAGGCTTATTCACCAGGGGTGGCTCATGCTATCCCCACCTGTAAACAAAAAGAAAAAGAAAATATAAAATAAAATAAAAGAAAAAGAAAATTCAAAAATAAAATGAGGCGCAGAACACCGCGCATACGCACTCGCCGCATTTACGGACTGCTCGCACAGAATCCAGACTGTCTCACCAGCAGTCCAAATTAGGAAGAGAGCATTCAGCAGCACTATCCCAGAAGTCTATGCAGTTATGACTGCATAGACTTGAAGGGGATCGGACTGCAACTCCGCAGACTGGGTAGCACCTAGCCTGCTCTGCTCTTGCGGGAAGGACTTCTTACTCTCATCATGGGCTTTGGATGGATGGGCTAAATGGAAGGACATGTTTTATGGGCTTCGAATTGATGCATTTTACAGATTTTGAGGTAAGGAATACAGCGGAGTGTGTGTGTGTGTGTGTGTGTGTGTGTGTGTATGTGTGAAATGCTCCAGGTGCAATATGGTAGTGGGAAAAGAACAGGTTTGAACTCTGTACCTTGGGCTTAGGTGGCAACAGCCTGAATTTCCTACCCACCACCATTTGTAAAAAAATGGCATATTTTTCCTTCATATTTGTTCTGTTCTGTTCCTCATAACATCTGTTGTTTCTGCATTTTTGTGTCCTTACAAAATCAGTAGTACAGTAGTGCAGTGGTAGCATTGTTGCCTGACAGCTACAAGTTTTCTGGTTTGATTCTTGGGTGGAGTCTACATGTCCTCCCTGTGGGTGTGATCAGACATCCACCCATCTTACAAACATGTGTTTCTCCTTGGTCCTCTGCTGAAAATTGGCTTTTGTTCCAAGTCAGACTTTCCTGGTTAACAAATGCTAAATAAATAAAAATGACAATCATTTGAATTTCAGACTTCGCATTCTTCAGAAAGTACATGGTAATACAAAACCTTTTATTCTAGCAATTTTCTAAGTTTATAAGATGGATATTTGAAATTTGTCCCTATTTTTGGGATTGTATTACCCCATTATTGGCTTTGTCCAGGTTTTTTGTGCCTAGGTTGAGAACTATGGTAAGAACTGAATTCACTGAATATGTTTGAGGGCTGTATTCCCCCATTACTGGCTTTGCCCAGGTGTTTTTTGCTAAGAGGTTGAGTGCTATGGTGAGAACTGAATTCAATTAATATGTTTGGGGCTGTATTCCCCCATTATTGGCTTTGTTCAGGTGTTTTGTGCTAAGAGGTTGACAGCTGTGGTGAGAAAGCTATGGGGAAAATCAGGAAAAACCAAGAATTGATATTTGGAGTTTTATTTATGTATTTTTTAAAAGTTGTTAATGTAAAGTCTATATAGTTTGATGACAATTTGTTAGCTTTATTCTTTACTACTACATAGTCTTTTAACATCCAGACAAGGGGTGTTGGCATAATGGATAGACACTCTTCTATATGATTGTGATTAATTTCTATAAAAATCTATTCATGTATTTGCTTCCCTATAGGTAAGTAAAAGGTATTTAATCATAAGGTTATGTTTTTGACAACAGAGGATAAAATATAACTCTCAGTGTCTGGTAGGTTGATTCCACCATCTTCCCAGCTTGGTAAGTGTTTATTCAAATCAATTCTGGGTTTGTTTGGGAACCATAAAAAAATAATATTAATTTGTTATATCTTTGAATGATATTTTTGGGAGGTGGCAGTGAAAAACTTTGTATTAGGTATAATACTTTGGGAAAAATTATAGATGTTAGAAGAAATAATCTGTGCCCCATTGTGAATATGTATTTATTCCAATTAGACACTGGGCCGGATTCACAAAACCTCTGTGTAAGACTTAATATGTCTTACTCGGAGGCTGCAGTTGAACGGTATGACGTCAGCGTGCCATGAATATTCATGAGGGCATGCTGACTCATCCGTAACTCTTACACGGACTGAGTAGGCAAGCAGGGGGTATGTCCGACTGCCGAGCAGTCTAAAAGCCAACGCCCCTGCAAGGTTTTAGAAAGCATAGTGTCAACAGACAAGATCGAGTTCGCTCAAATGTACTTGCACCCAACACCATACTCCCTGACACTGTGAACCCCCATCACAGTTATAAAACGTAACAAAAAAATATATATTTTTTTAAATCCACGATATAGCTGCCCGTATTTGCACTTGTTTGCATGGGTGTGCCCATTGGTTAACCACAGTTAGCAATTGTGATATCGAACAGCATATAAGAACTACTTATCCAAATTAATCCAACTTGCAGTAGCGTAATGGTAGAGCGTATGCGCAAAGAGGAGGCATTCACGGTTCGAGTCCCACCACTCCCCTTCTTATTTATGTTTTAAATCAGAATTTGAAATAATACCAGACATATATGATTAGATCAGACATCCACCCATCTTACAAACATGTGTTTCTCCTTGGTCCTCTGCTGAAAATTGGCTTTTGTTCCAAGTCAGACTTTCCTGGTTAACAAATGCTAAATAAATAAAAATGACAATCATTTGAATTTCAGACTTCGCATTCTTCAGAAAGTACATGGTAATACAAAACCTTTTATTCTAGCAATTTTCTAAGTTTATAAGATGGATATTTGAAATTTGTCCCTATTTTTGGGATTGTATTACCCCATTATTGGCTTTGTCCAGGTTTTTTGTGCCTAGGTTGAGAACTATGGTAAGAACTGAATTCACTGAATATGTTTGAGGGCTGTATTCCCCCATTACTGGCTTTGCCCAGGTGTTTTTTGCTAAGAGGTTGAGTGCTATGGTGAGAACTGAATTCAATTAATATGTTTGGGGGCTGTATTCCCCCATTATTGGCTTTGTTCAGGTGTTTTGTGCTAAGAGGTTGACAGCTGTGGTGAGAAAGCTATGGGGAAAATCAGGAAAAACCAAGAATTGATATTTGGAGTTTTATTTATGTATTTTTTAAAAGTTGTTAATGTAAAGTCTATATAGTTTGATGACAATTTGTTAGCTTTATTCTTTACTACTACATAGTCTTTTAACATCCAGACAAGGGGTGTTGGCATAATGGATAGACACTCTTCTATATGATTGTGATTAATTTCTATAAAAATCTATTCATGTATTTGCTTCCCTATAGGTAAGTAAAAGGTATTTAATCATAAGGTTATGTTTTTGACAACAGAGGATAAAATATAACTCTCAGTGTCTGGTAGGTTGATTCCACCATCTTCCCAGCTTGGTAAGTGTTTATTCAAATCAATTCTGGGTTTGTTTGGGAACCATAAAAAAATAATATTAATTTGTTATATCTTTGAATGATATTTTTGGGAGGTGGCAGTGAAAAACTTTGTATTAGGTATAATACTTTGGGAAAAATTATAGATGTTAGAAGAAATAATCTGTGCCCCATTGTGAATATGTATTTATTCCAATTAGACACTGGGCCGGATTCACAAAACCTCTGTGTAAGACTTAATATGTCTTACTCGGAGGCTGCAGTTGAACGGTATGACGTCAGCGTGCCATGAATATTCATGAGGGCATGCTGACTCATCCGTAACTCTTACACGGACTGAGTAGGCAAGCAGGGGGTATGTCCGACTGCCGAGCAGTCTAAAAGCCAACGCCCCTGCAAGGTTTTAGAAAGCATAGTGTCAACAGACAAGATCGAGTTCGCTCAAATGTACTTGCACCCAACACCATACTCCCTGACACTGTGAACCCCCATCACAGTTATAAAACGTAACAAAAAAATATATATTTTTTTAAATCCACGATATAGCTGCCCGTATTTGCACTTGTTTGCATGGGTGTGCCCATTGGTTAACCACAGTTAGCAATTGTGATATCGAACAGCATATAAGAACTACTTATCCAAATTAATCCAACTTGCAATAGCGTAATGGTAGAGCGTATGCGCAAAGAGGAGGCATTCACGGTTCGAGTCCCACCACTCCCCTTCTTATTTATGTTTTAAATCAGAATTTGAAATAATACCAGACATATATGATTAAAATATAATTAAAAGCAGTGAAATGGCCAATGTATCAGTGAACAAAATGTATATTTTCAAAGGACCCAGATATATAATAGCCTGCTGTTAAGCAGTGCTGTACCTAGCTAAACAGAGGTGCCCATAGTTTAATAGCACTTTACCCAGCTAAACAGAGGTGCCCATAGTTTAATAGTGCTTTACCCAGCTAAACAGAGGTGCCCACAGTTTAATAGCACTTTACCCAGCACAATACAGTTGCCCAAAGTTTAAAAGCCCTTTACCCAGCGCAATGTGTTTGCGCAGATGTGCGCGCCACGCCAACCAGGGCACCGTAGGGCACCATGGAGCAACATAGAGCTAGGTTGCTTAAATGCAGCCACACTGCCTAGTCTGTCTAGACAGTATTAAAATAAAAGAGTGGCAAGGTTCAAACCCAGGACCATTTGCATCATAATCAAAGCATAGAACCACTAAGCCATGACAGTTTAGGTGAAACATCCACTATTAGCATACATATACATAGAAATGGTAGATTAACCATTACTAAGCAGGTCTGCAGTCAGCGTAGATTTCTCAAAAATGGCCAATCACAAAAAAGTGTGGGAAATGCGGCATATTTAAGTCCCATAGGCGAGAATACTCTCCATAACTGATTGTGGTACCCACTTGCAGTTAGGATGACTGGCGTCGGAGAAGGTAATCGCTTTAGAGTGCAAAGGTGGGGCATTGAGGAGTCTAAATATATGGTTTGGCTCCTAGTCCACCAACATGAAGGCCGACTCATGCAGGGCCAGGTTCAATGGGGAGCGTACAAGGCAGAGGCGTGGAACCAGTTGGCACATGATCTTACCAGTGCCACAAGCATTCCCAGGACTGGTGAGCAGGTCCGTCACCACCATGCGGACCTGAAACATTGAAAGGAGGACCAACTGAACTGATGGATCCAGGAGGCCCGTCATATGCCCAATGCCCCACTACTGAGTAAGTATCCATGTAATTAAGTATGTAAGAAATGCTATCCTAGCCTATAGTTTGGATATGTATGTTCCAATATCCCTTCATTTATATTACAGCTGCAGGTGCTCGTTCCGTGAATTGGTAAGCCTATGCTGATAGGCTGTTAAGGCTGCACTATCAGGCAGGTTAGTAATTATTCAGCTGGTATTATTATACAATATAAGTGAGACAGCATGTAAAAGAGTTCAGTGTTGTAACCCAGTAATAAAGGTCAAATAAGCCTAGAATAAAGCTTCTGTTAGTATTCTAAGATCAGATAAGTGATGCAGCCTGAAAAAGAGTATTGTAATCCATTAATAAAGAGTAAACAAGTCTCAAATAGTGTTTCCACCTGTATTGTAATATCAGATAACTGCTTCAGCCTGAAAATGAGTGTTCTAATCCATCAATAAAGGACAGACACGTCTTGAATACATCCTTGTATATACTGTCATATGAAATAAGTGAGTCAGCTGGAAAGGATTGTTGTAAGCCAGTAATAAATGTTAATAAAGCCTGGAATTAAGTACCATCCTGAAATGTAAATATAAAATAAGTGAGAGAGTGTGAGAAAGAGTTTGAAGCTACCAAAAAAGGTGTAAGAAGTCTGGAATAAAGGTATACTACATGCACTACATGATGAAATGAATGAGACAGCCACAACCAAAGAGTGAAATGTTTTTAATAAAGTACAATACCTGGACTGTGTCCGTCCCACATTTTGAATATGTTGTTGTACCCTTGCATTATGGAGATAGCATGTATGTATGAAATGCTGAACATCCACAGTTGTCTAGGCCCATATAAGCTGGCTGATGGGAATGCCAGTATCTCAGAAGAATATTTATAGTCCTCCACTGTTTCATGTATAGTATATACATGTTAATCCAGGACATGAGCAGCTTGTGCTTGTGATCCCACAAATGTCAGTGTGTTGCTAGAACTGTACGTAACTGTTCAAATGTAGCAGGATACTTTACCTGAAGACAGCCAGATATGAACATATATGAATACAAATGGAATGTATATTAATGTAGCAGTAACATCTCCATCACCAACATATCTAAGGTTACATACAGGGAACTGTACTAATACATGTAGGGGATATATATCTGCAGCTAGTAGGAATGTACAGTATACGTATAGGTATTTTAAGTTGTTAATGTAATATTTTACCATCCTATGTTATGTTCACAAATGATGCCATTCCACACCAAACTGGGTATGTCTATTCACAATTAATTCATATGGACATTTGTCCTGTTGGTTTATACATATCTGCATGTACGTTGATGCATGTGCCCTGTTCACATATCCAAACCTGATGGCCCATTGCCACCAATCAACCCTGCATGCTGTTGGAATGTCCACTGTTGTTCTAAATATGCATGTGTTATGCTTGCTGTTCAACGTTTGGAATTCATGTGTGTTTGGTTAATGGGAATACTAATGCATGCTGTTACAACTAATTTGGAATGGTGTTGTGTGTTACTAACCCAAAATGCCATTAAATACTTCTAAACATAGGACAACAGGGAAGGCGGGTCCCAGTGGACCCACCTCTCCCACCTCAGCTGGCGATTGCACCTGGCACCAGTGCCCAGCCCGGGACCTCCTCCTCCGGTGGCCCTGTGCCACCTTTGGGTGGAAGCACTGCAGGGGATGGGGCTCACCCCCCTCTGCAAGCGTGGCCAGAGGAGAGCCTCCACTCACCCTACAAAGGGTCCGAGCTGTGGTGCGTAGTGAGATCAGGCGTTCCGTGACTGATCCCCTATGCCAGTTTGAGGTGAGAGTGGCGCAACTCATGGGTGCGCCTGCCCCTCCTATCCAGCCCCCAGCACAGCCTCGGCCTGGGCTGTGAAGGCACAGTGGTAACTGCCCATGGGTGAGGATCTCAGTTCCACTGTTGCCATCTGTGGAGTCATGGGCTTGTGATATCCAAGCATCCGTCCCCGTCAATTGTGTGTACCCACCACATGTGTCATACTCTGCCCATGTATGCATCTTGTTTGTCTTGTTTGTTAACCTCCCCAACCCACCTCCCTCAATATTCCTACTTCCTTTACTCACATTCCACTCCTACCTGAAAAAAAAAATAAAAAAAGGGCAATCTGTGCCTGCAAAAAAATTACGCCCCATACATAGCTGCCCATTTCACACACATGTCTGCTGGACATGTAATCTGATAATTACAATTGGTTGTACAACATACTTTGTTGTCCTCACTCCTCTCTCAGGGGTGGAAGGTTTCACATTTCACTCTAAATTTCTAACATATGCACAGCTGTTGCTGGAAAAGAATTGGGCAGCTATGGGACTTCCCTACATCCTTCCTGCACATCCTGAGCTTGTTTTCCTACTGTCCTACCCTCTTTGTGCCCCCTTTTTCACCACTTTCCTATTTCCCCATTTTCTTTTCTTTAAAAGAAATTAGTTCGGGTATTAGTGGGAGTAAGCACTTTTAAGCAGTAGTCAGCGGGTATGCACCTGTGTGCGCTTAGCTAAGCGTAGATAAATGTAGCTAAGCATCGTGCAAACCCGTGCAAACCCACTTACAACTGCTTAAAAGTGCCTTAGTCACTCTGTATGATGAAGCCTGTAGTCTGCTCATCAGCAAAATAAAATACCCCTGTTAGTCTCGAACCTTGGACACACTAGACTGCATTAATTACCACTGAGCCACAGCAGATATACAATAACTTGTTGCTGTAATAAATATATCATGCATTACTATGAGGGAATGTAAAGGGAAAATAGGAATGCCATAACACAAATCTTGTACTGTGGGCCTTAACCAACTCACTTACAACTGCTTCAAAGTGCCTTTGTCACTCTGTATGTTAAGGCCCTTGTATTGTTCAGCAGCAAAATAAAATACTCCTGTTAGTCTCAAACCCCACACCTTGGACCCACCAGTTGGCATGATGTCCCACTAAGCCACAGCATATATACAATAACTTGGTGCTGAAAGAAATGTAACATGCTTACAAGGAGTGCATGTAAAGGGAAAATAGGAAAGCCATAGGAATACATTGCAATAAAGAAATATGACATGCATTACAAGGACTGGATATAAAGGGAAAATAGGAAAGCCATAGGAATACATTGCAATAACTACTGTTGTATGCCAGTTAATTCCCTAATTCCAAAAGAAAGTACATACGCCCATGTATCCAGTGTTAGCATTAGGAGGTGTGAGTAAACTTATACACTGAGAAGAGTGTACTTGAAGAAGCACCAGTCAGGTTTTAGTACAACATGCATTTCACTGGCTACAACCCAGCTTCAGATATGAGACATATACCAACCTTCTGACTGACACAACAGTATCCACAGCAAACAAGCATGGTCCTCACCTTGCAAAACTGAAAGGCCTACGCCTACCTAACCTATCATTTTATAGCAGTGTCCTGAAATCACACTGAGAACTGCAATTACCATACAGCAGGCTGCATGCAATTACTAAATGGTGGGCACCAATTGGTGCAGAGGCCATCACATGCACATGTGCAGATACCTACAAAAGCAGCTTGTACCTGCTGTCCACACATGCAATAATATCATTGCAGCAACTGGAGAGAGAGAGAGAGAGAGAGAGAGAGAGAGAGAGAGAGAGAGAGAGACCAAACCAAAAAAGCAATAAACAGAGGTGGTTGGTGACACCGACCAACCAAACAAACAGAGGCAGTGGAGGACACTGACCTAAATAAATAAAAATAAAAAAAACATCAACAGGTACAACAGACTGAGGTGAGACATACAAAGGTAAGGTATGTCACACAGATGTATTTGCTGGCATTCGAATGATATGTCTGAATGGTACTCTACATTCTGTGAACACTCCTTATCTGGTAGCAGTCTGTATCTATATGCATATGCAGATGTGCATAGGGCAAGGGACATACTGCAACTGTTAGTGAAGGCTGGACATATATATGTATGTGAAGGTTGCTATGTGCACATGTCTATGTAGGTTGTAGTGTGTGGCATTGAAAACAGCAAGCAGTGCAGGTATATGTCATGTGGTGGTTAAATGCTGTGGGACTGAGTTACAGCCAGTGAGGTCTGCTACGGCTATACGGCCTGAGGATAGCGAAATGGATTCTGCACAACACTGTGCAATATTATTACATAATTGTATGTCTCACAACTGTTCCATAATTGATATTCCCACCATGAAAGGTGGCCAGTATATCTGCATATATGTGCATATGTATGTGTACAGCAGTGGCTGTTTACAAGTATGTGTGTGTGTGTATATATATATATATATATATATATATATATATATATATATATATATATATGTGTAGATATATATATATATATATATATATATATATATATATATATATATATACGGGAACACTACTAAATCTCGAACTTTTGAAATCTCGAATTTCAAAAGCTCGAGACCATGTAACCAAAACTGCACATTACCGAAAGACCAGAAGTGCGAAATTCAAAATCCCGATGGTAAGGGATTTTGAGTTATCGCTTCTGGTGTTGCGGTTCAGGTACATATGTATGTGTAAGTGTGTTTGTGAGGGGCTTTAGTGTGTGTGTGTGTGTGTGTGTGTGTGTGTGTGTGTGTGTGTGTGTGTGTGTGTGTGTGTGAGGGGCTATAATGTGTGGGTGTGAGTTTGCCTTGTGTGTATGTCTGTGCGATCTCGGAGTTGGAATATTAAAGTCGGGGGTGTGGGGGTGGTTTGTTTGGTTATGGGGGGAGGCTGTGTATATGTTTGCGTGTGTGCTGTATGTATGTAGTACTTTTGCGATTTTGAATTTCGCGCTTTTAACATGTCGGTAATGTGGGGTTTAGGGATTATGGTCTCGGTATTGTGGGCTTCGGGATTGTGTACTTTCGGTACTAAGTAGTGATTCCATATATACATATGTATGTGTATATACACACACACACATATATATATATATATTTGTATATATATATATATATATATATATATATATATATATATATATATATATATATTTAGATATATGTATATATATATATATATATATATAGATATATGTATATATATATATATATATATATATATGCATATATACATATATAGATATATATAGATACATATATAGATATATATAGATATGTAGATATATACATATATACATATATAGATATATATAGAGATATATAGATATATACAGATATATATCTATGGATATATATAGATATGTATATATATATATATATATATATATATATATATATATATATATACATTTATATAGATATGTATATAGAGAGTGATATATAAATGTATATGTATATATATATATATATATATATATATATATAGTGAGAGAGGGAGACACAGGGTCAGACGTATTGCAACAGGTGCCTGGTGACCAAGGCATAGACTGAACACCAGTGATGATACTGCAGTGCCATACCCCATTCCAAAACACTTTACCCACTAACTACCAGATAGGTGGTTGCCTGACTAACACTGAAGGTGTCAGAAGGGAACATGGGACACCGGTGGACAGTAGCATCCCCTTTGAGATTCACAGATATTCCTCTGACAGATGAATAGATGCTATATATGGCAGTTAACTGATATCTGTACTGTATAATGTTAAGTGTGCCACATGACTTGCTCACACATATTGTTTACTTGTCTTCCAGGCTAATGGCTCATCACAGGAACCCCTGCTACACAACTGCAAAGGAACAGGAAATCCACCACAGCCTGGTACAGCACTATACCCTGCTGTTTTCAAGGGCCAGCCAGCACCAGCAGGAGCGTACTGCACTGTGGCAAGAACTTGTTCGTCGGGTAAATGACGTAGGCATGCATAACTGGACATATGAGCAGGTACGCCATCACTGCAGTGATTTAATCAGACATGTCCGGCGGCGTGCGTCTGATATCCACAGACAACAGCTTGCCACAGGTGGTGGGGTGGCCATACATCCCCCCTCACCAGAGTGCTATACCTGTGTCCACAATTATCTGCTACAGACACAGACACTGCAATCAGGCATGGAAATCCATGTGACACACAGATAACACACGCAGCCATGGTATGTATACCTGTGTGTGATGGTGCACAGGACATTGCAGAGCTTATAATACTTGCACAGAAATGTCGTGTCCTTGTACACATTGTGTTCCAGGGTGTAGGCAATCACTGAACATGTACACACATGCACCACAGCCATGTACACTGTCATCAACTATGGCTGTCTACACTCACACTGCATGGACTTGAGAAACACTTATTCTGCATGCTGACACGTGTGCGTGACTGTTTGCCTTGTGATACTGTCACCCACCTTCAACCAGTATTGAGTATGATTTGGATTTCTGTTGTGTGTGTGTATCTGCTGCAGTGAGGAGTGTGCATGTGTTCCTTTGTGCATGTGTTCCTGTGTGCATGTATGCATGTGTGCATGTGTGCATGTGCAGACCGTAATGTGTGTTTCCTGTCTTCCACTCACAGGTGCTGAGGTAGGGCTTGGCGAAAGCAGCAGGCGACCTGAAGCCACTACCACAGATAGTGGTGATGATGAAACATGTATTTTGGCACAGGGAGATTTGACAGTGTCTGTCGTTGGTCCACCAATCGACAGTACACAGCGTTCAACCCCATCTATGTGCACACTCATACTGCCATTACATCCCTCACCACCAATGGCCATAGGGGAGGGACAGCATATAGTTGGCATTGACCAGGAGAGTGTGGTACCCATGGCACGTGCATCCCCTCACAGCAGCCATAGCCATAGACCTGCAATGGCACCACATAGGCGGAGGTCCAGGGGTTCTCAGGGTGCATCACTGGACGTATTGCCCCTGGCAGGCATGCCCTCACAGTTCTTATGACGACCAATATGTTCTGGACTGTAATGCAGGCTCAGGCACGTATGGAACAGTACACCAGGCAGGGACTTAGGGCGCAGAGGGCACATAACACCGCTATCAATGACAGCATCTGTGACCTTGCCAGTTGCATCCGACATACACCGAGGTCATTGATAGACATTGGGGGGAGACAATAGATGCCCTCCACAAAATGTCTTCCTCAAGCCAGGACCGTGAAGGACAGTTGAGACGTCGACATGGATGCATGCCAGCAACAGCAACAGCTGGCAGTGGTCGCAGACAGCCCACAGCTCACAGCTGCTCCCGTAGTGTCAGTACCATCCCCAGCAATGCTGGGGCTGGCCTGTCCATTGTCCATCCAAGTACACCACGTGCACATGGCTCTGGCCAGTCCCAGCAGGGACATGGGTCCAGTCGTCATATCTCTGCCTCTTATGACACTACCCAGTCAGGGTTGGTACACAATACTGTCCGTAGCACCCTTGCCAGGCACAGGTACTGTGTCCGTGGCCGGAGACAGTGATCTGTACAGTCAAGCAGGTACAGTCCGTGGCTGTCCCACATACCACCGTATATGGCAGCCACACGGTGGAGCGGTGTGCATGCAGATACACACACATTAAGCAAACAACTAGGACTCATACATACACACACACATTACATCAACATTGGCCCATGCTGTACTGTTGTCCCACACACACACACACACACACACACACACACACACACACACACACACACACACACACACACACACACACACACACAGACATGTCAATTGGATGGGTCAATGTCAGGCTCTGGCAAACAACAAAATGCCCTGTGCATATGATGATACCTGTGCCACCTCCTGTCATCTGCATTATCGACGGAGGGACAGGCTAACATGGTGCTGATGCACAGGGTGACACTATAGCAGTGTAGCAATAATAGTGAGTTGTCAACATGGAAGTCTAACTGCATCCTTGTAGGTATATCTGAGCAGACATTATGCATCAAAGCTCTGTTTGTCAATGTAGCATTGTTTACACCACTGTTAGGTCCGAGTATGTATTATCCACCCATGTGCCACTTGGCTGATGTGCGATGTGTTAACAGCATGTGTTAGCGAGTGGGCAGTACGTGTGTGATGTGTGCAGTACAGATTAGCAAGTGTACATCTGTGAACATGGTGGGTGTGCACTGTCTGGATGTACGTGCATAGTGGACACATGGGACATGTGGCATACCCTGTCGTACACATTATTAACATCCCATTGCATCTTTCAATGGCCGGTATGCATTCTACTACAGTTATGTACTAACATGGGTAGACGTGTGTATGACATGGGTTGACAGTATGCTGCGGGTGATACCGTTAATATCAGTCAATGATTTGCAGTATGGTAGTATACACAACCTCAACAGTATGACTATAAGCAATCATTGGATGATGCCCTGACAATTGACACACAGTAGTGGGGAACCCAGTATCAATTGGATCCTTCCGGTGCTGCACTATATCACTAACCAGTGGTGATGACCATCACCCATTACTGTGACCACACCTGTGTGTCATATAGCCCCCTTAGGTACATGCAGACACACTAGGGATTTGTGTCCATCCAAATCTGGGAATGCATGGAATGGCCTACAATGCATTCACTGGATGGGACGCATATCCTACACAAGGGTATCATACAGACAGATACCTGTTGTGTGACACATGCTGTATAGCAGTAAGCAGACTATGGCATAGTCATCATCATGTACTATACATAGTATCCCGTCAGTACCACACTGGTGG
This sequence comes from Protopterus annectens, assembly GCF_019279795.1. Taxonomy (NCBI): domain Eukaryota; kingdom Metazoa; phylum Chordata; order Ceratodontiformes; family Protopteridae; genus Protopterus; species Protopterus annectens. The sequence goes on from NC_056730.1 coordinate 194,500,316, forward strand.
TAGCCCTCAAAATGTATGTCGGGTACCATTTTGTACATACAGACCCATATTATGTCATGTGTCCCTTTGTATCCACATATCCATAGGTATTGTGGAGTCCCAAGGTGTATCACAGACATTAGAGGCCTGAATGCATATTCACAAGGCAGTCATACACCTATAAAGACTGTCCATTCTTGGCAGACTTTGTTGTGTATGACCATGTCTGACATATACCCCAGCCATATACCCTCAATCACACTACTCTTCAGTAACTGTCATGGGTGCATGTGCCACAGATGTCCTTGGTCACAGAACACAACAGTGGTTGGCCATGTCACATACATACATATGTGACCTACGATCTGAGTAGCAGTGGCACAACCTGTCAATGGAAACAAATGTATTCATGTAGTATGCAGGCTTCACACCTATGTACTGATTGAGGGGACATGTACACATATATATTTGCCATGCAGATACCTGATGTCTGCAATGCACTTACTGTTGTCATCATACTATGTCATACCATAGTAAAAGCAAAATCCACACCGTGTTGACCAACAACGGTGACACACACACAGTCAGCATTTGCAGGATTCAAACCCATACCTAACAATGTTATGATACTTGATAGTGACGCATTAACACGGCGCGCTATTTGGTTTACTGGCTGGTTTCACTTCTCCTGCTATATTTATAGGATGGTGACATCATCAGTCTTTCCAAAGAGGAATATACATTTTCTAGTGTGTTTTCACAGTCTCCAAAATGTGCACTCTTTTCAAAGACAATTACATACATCCCACAACAGCGTTTTCAAGATTCAAACCTCTACCTACTTATGTTATGATACAAGAGAGAGAGAGAGACACACGCATTAGAACAGCACGCTATTTGTTATACTGGCTGGTTCCCCTTCTCCTGCTGTATTTCTAGGATGGTGACATCATCAGTCTTTCCAAAGAGGAATGTACATCTTCTAGTGTGTTTTCGCAGTCTCCAAAAAGAGAACTCCTTTCAAAGACAATTGCACACATACACACAGTCAGCATTTGCAGGATTCAAACCCCTACTTACCTATGTTATGATACTAGAGAAAGATGCAGTAGCACAGCGTGCTATTTGTTACATTGGCTGGCATTTCTTCTCCTGCTGTATTTCTAGGATGGTGACATCATCAGTCTTTCCAAAGAGGAATGTGTTTTCACAGTCTCCAAAAAGGGCACTCCTTTCAAAGGCAATTGCACACATATACACACACCCCACACAGTCAGCATTTGTAGGATTCAAACCCCTGCCTACTTATGTTATGAGATTAGAGAGAGAAAGATGCATTAGCATAGCATGCTATTTGTTATATAGGCTGGTTTCTCTTCTCCTGCTGTATTTCTAGGATGGTGACATCATCATTCTTTTCAAAGAGGAATGTACATCTTCTAGTGTGTTTTCACAGTCTCCAAAAAGGACACTACTTTCAAAGACAATTGCACACATACACACACCCCCACTGTTTGCAGGATACAAACTCCTACATAACGATGTTATGATACTAGAGAGAGAGAGAGAGAGAGACGCACTAACACAGTGCGCTATTTGCTTTAATAGCTGGTTTTCCTTCTCCTGCTGTATTTATAGGAAGGTGACATAATCACACTGGACATGGTGATGTGTGTACACTTTGTTTTATGCCATTCCAGGAATGGTCCATGTGGGTCAGCAGGTGTCAACAGCTTGAACATGACCTCAGTTTCCTTACCTTGTGTGATCTATTTGTAGACACATTGACATTCCGTCATATGTCAACACATATTTATGCACAGCTTCTTGGCTTTGTGGATACTACATGTGTCTGGGATGTTGATAAAGGGCTATTCAAAGTCTATGTGACACATGTGTAGATGTGTTCATTGATGTATGTCCTGGGTGGCTGCCTTGCAAACAGTCTAGCATGTTTGGGTAACCATGATCCGCATATGAACATACCACAGTTGGTAGGGTTGTGTGTGTGTGTCAGCTTCCAATAGCTCTGTTTATGACTGCAACCATGATGGACTCCATGACCTTGAAGATCAGACCTTATAGGCGTACTGGACTTGACTTCCCATGGTGTGTTGTGCACCAACACTTGTGGGGAGTGCCATATGTAGCTGTGACACATTCAACAGTTCCACATCCTGTGTAGGGGGTGCGGCTCAGCTAACTGTTCAGGTGCATGATCTTTTTGTTCTGTAGTTTGTGCATGACACATATTGTGAATCAATGTATTCCACCTGCTGCCATGCTTTTGGCAGTGGGGGTAGCTGCTCATCCATTCTACATGTGATATCTCCTGGTATGATGATGTGGACTATTGTCAGTGGGATATGGGTATGTACATATGGGCCTGTCTGTCATGATGTCGGCATTGACACTCAGGTACAGTTGGCCCTGACACAGGACATATATGTGTGTACATTGATATTTATGACATAGCGGAAGGAGATGCCATGATTCAGTCTGGACTCCTTCTCAGCTCCTCTTTACAACACACTAACAAACATGAGCACTAATCCCTGTTATACTCTTTTACATGCTTAACACCCTAATGATCCTTTGTGATCAGGCTACAGAGTATGTCATGATAATATCCTGGCATGTCCAGGGGTCGGTTTTGTGTGTACTCTTCACTCCAGCTGGTGGATATTGTGATATTGACACAATGTTACATCTGCCTCATGTACACAGACAACCCTCTCCTCCTCCCGACAAACTCAGATATATGTGTGAGATGCACCTATATAGACATACAGGGAGATGAAGTCTCTCGACCCATGACTGGCACAGTGTATCAGGTGGTGAAGGTAACCACACACACCACATATCAGTCTCACATATCCTCTAGCAACAGCACTCAAACCACATTAGCACACATTGACATACTCGGATGCTGTAAATGTACTCTACCTAAGCAGCAGAGGCCTCCAAAGCAGACACACACACACCTGCTACCCCACTACAATACCCACATATCACTAAGTTCACAATGTCTGTGTGTCACACAGTCACTGCCCTTCAGGCTAAACAACACACCTAATACACTTGCAATAGGCAACACTTATGTTCAGACACACTGACGTACCACTCACCAGCCCTGACAAGGGAATAGTCACTTTGGGCTGTCTGTTGGGTGCTAGGATCTGCCACATAACACAGGCAGTCAGGTCACTCCAAAGCAAGTACAAGACTGGCACCATCATTGCCCATGCTGGTGTGTGTCACCTCAGATGTTACTCCCTGGACCACATGACATGGTACATGGAGGTGCACTCTGATCATGTAGCCCAGGCCAGTATGACCCTGACCTTGTCTAGCATCTTACACCCACCAATTATGATGTCACAGTATATGGACACACATATCAGATTTAACAGTTGGCTAACAAATTTGTTTCATTCATAGGGGATACAGTGTCTGTCAGCGTATGGTGACATGCTCAACATGCCATGTAGCTTCACTATGGACAGCTTGCACCTGCCACCCTTGGACTTTGGTATGCTGACTAAGGCTCTTGCTACCACCAGAGTGCCTTATTTACGCAGGGCTCAGAAGACAAACCCACCTCCATAGACATTACAGGTTAAATGAAGCTAAGGGTAATGCTGCTCAACAACAGTTGTGTTAACCTCATATTGTGGTCACTCAGGACTCTATTGAGTATGGAGGAGAGCAACATCTGTGCACTGACAGACACCTGGTTCAGACTCGCTTATGCACACCAGCACTACCAGGTTATGTTCCATACCATGCTGTCTGACAACAAGACTTGGAACAGACAACACAACTAGGGGGAGTATCCATATACATCACAGATACACACACCTCCAGGTTAGTAGCACTGCACAAAGCATCACAGACCATACATAGACAACTACCATTGTGCAATACTGCCTTTCAGTTTGTTGCCTGCTACAGAACACACTCCCAAACTCAGGAACCACACTCGGCTTTTGTGGGAACTATGGGAATATGCAGGTCTCCACAGACACCATTATATTGTGTGACTTCATATGCACTTCATATACGCACATATTGACTGGGGATATTACTCAAGCCCCGACAACCTCACCCAACAGTCACTACAATTTGTGGACTCATATGCTTTGGCACAACCAGTCAGCACAGCCACAAGGGGGAATACATATTGGACCTGCTCATCACCAACATGGGGACTCTATGTTCCACACCAGCGATATACCCCTCATTGGTAAGGTCAGAACACACATGTATCTCACAGGACAAACATATACCCTCCACACACCCATCCTGGGTAATCTTGGTGAACTTCTCTTGAGCCAACATCTCACTTCACCAAAGCAAGGTGGTATCCTTCAGAGATCCTGAGACAGTGGCATATATGGCTCACACTACTGCATCCTTTACATACACATTCTATAGACACCTAGTGGACCGCATGGATTGTGCTCTCCCAAATAACAACAAGACCTACTACTACAATGGCAGGGGGACCTGTCTGGTAGACCCCAGCCATTAATAAGCTGTACAATGTCAAGAGGACGCTACTACATGATAGAGCACAATCCCAGACGGGAAGGCATATGTGATCTGTACTAGCAGACAGCTACAATCACTCATGGACTTTTCTCAGGGTCGCTTCTACCACACAATTGCACCTGACACGTAGGACCATCACACGGCCTTCTTCAGTTATGTCAGAAACCTGGGTGGACACTCACTGATATGCTGTGAGTTACTGCATACTGACTAAACCTACCCTGAACTCACTGGCATTGCCTACATCCTGGCAAAAAGGTTCAGTGCAGATGTCTCCCACCCATCCCCCCTAAGGAGCAACTATCCATCCCAAAAGAGTATAACCTCCCTGACATCACACAGTAACAGGTGAGTGCTGCCCTCCCCACAGCGTACATCACAGTATCAATGTGACCAAATGGTGTCCCAGTCTGCATCATACATGAGCATCATGACAAACGCAACCCTCACATTACATCACTGTTCAATATCGGAGTTACCACAGGATATGTACCCAAGGAATGGCATACTGCAACAGTGGTCCTGCTCCACAGAGTTGGTGCTACAACGGACCACAGACAATATTGCCCTATAAGTCTATGTGGCCTGTTCTGCAAAGCTATGGAGCATATTGTCATAGGACTCCTACACATAGACATTGGGAACCTACAGACACTGTGTCCTACTCATTTCAGCATTGTTGTGGCCAGATCGTGCCTCTTGAACCTGTAGGTATTCTTTAAATGGCTAACAGGTCCATCAACATAGGGATGGCTATCCACACAGCCTACCTGAACCTTGCAAAACCATTCAACACAATAACCCACTGGGCAATTATGCATAGGCTCACCAGCGTCAATTTGGACACATATCTCACACAATGGATTGATACCTAGATCAGGGATAGCACCCACATGGCGAGGATTGCAGGTACCATGTCTGACTATACACCAGTTACACATGGCATCACACACAGCTTGGTCCTGGGATCTCTCTTGTTCAGTATATATTTGTCTTACGTACAGGCTATCACGAGGGGAATATGGCTGATCATGTTTGTACTTGACTGCAAACTGGGTGCCGTTATCAACTCTCCAGCTGCCACATGCATACTCAATCAGGGTCTCACAGAGAGGCATGAGTGGTGCCTGAGCCATGGACTACAGCTTAATGCCATTAGTTGCATAGTCATCCCCTTTGGGAGTAACAACATGCCCACACATTACCACATAGGTAGTACTCCATTACATACAGTCGGGGTGGTTAGGGGTTTGGGGACATCACTTGTTCGTACTGTCACCTTTAACATTCACATTGCCAAAGTGGTTGGACACACCTGCTATGTGTGCCACCTTATCCCATATGGTTTCACATCTAGATCGAGTGAGGTCATTGTGCCCCTATACTCATCACATCCATGCTTGGTTACAATGCTACATTTGGGGTGTACCTTAACTGACACCTGCAGCAACTGTACTGGCCATGGATGGTCCTCACCAAGCAGATCTAGGGACTCACACAGATGCCCTGTATAGTTCAGATGCAGTAACTCCAGCTCTACTCAGTCGCTTACCACCTACTCAGATATGATATGTGCCTGTTGTTTACAGCTATACCCAAACCAGTATTACTGGACATGCTTCACCTGAGGATATCCAACTCCCTTGGAGTTACACACTGCAGGGACGTATACCTCTGCACAGGTGTTAATAGGACATTGTGGAGGGACAGATTCTTATCCCAGAGGCTCCACTCACTACAGAATGTAATCCCAGTTTCACATGGGCAGAGCCACCCACTGACCACCTACTGGAGACATCTTGACGACTGTATGGGTGATTGTATATTTGCCCCTGGGATATCCTCTGTGTCCCTGCTAGACAGAGGCACACTAGCATAAACGTACATGGGCTATCATGTGTGAACTACTATTCACACACACAGTGTAGTAATGTGACAGGGTTGCGAATGCCAAACACACTCTGTCTAGTTTTGTACATGCCCTAGGGCAGATAGCCTAGTATCGACCTCTGAACCTATGCTTATGTTCATGATGCACAATGTTTATTGCTGATACTGTTTGCAGGTCTTTATCATCTTTGCTTTACCAGTTTCCATGAAGAACTTCAGTATCTGCAGAACATATTTGATTATGTCAGGGTTCCACTATATTATGTGTCTGTTGTCATATAACGGTGTGCACAGGGCAGATTGCTGCATAGTGACAGGTTCCTGAGTTAACACATGCAACTGCCAGATATGCGTGGCCCACTGCTGTACTCAGACATAGCCTAAGTGTGTGAGCATGCCCAGTTCTGACATTGCATGTTTTGTTTCCTAACATTTGTCTCATTTATTCGTGTGTGAGCATGCCCAGTGTGAACCTTCAATATGTTGCTATCTGAGGTCCACTACATTTGCTGATGTGTGTGAACATGACCAATATTAACATTTATACTGTGTGTGTTGGAAGTCAGGTTCTGCTCTCACTGCAAGACTCACCTTTGTGTCATAACTCAACAAGGATTATGCTGTGCCTGCAGTGTTTCCATGGAATGCTTTGCATAGACTTATCAACATTCCATCATAGAGGTAGACCACTGCAATACTGTTATGGTTTAGTGGTTCAGTACTTTGGCTATAGTACACAATATCCTGGGTTTGAGGCCCATCACTGCTTTATATTTTCATGCTGAGCAGACCAGACTGCTTAAGGGCCTGTTAAGCAAATATGAGCATGTTGGCTTTTGTTCAGCTACGCCCTACTTAGACCAGGCTTGTCCGACATTGCTCAATATTCACCAACATTGTTGGACGTTGCCCAATATTACTGAACATTGACCACAGTTGTGCTAGTTGGTGTGTGCAATTTTGTTTGCATATACTGCATGGTGGTAATTGCTGTTTAGCACTGCTTTATATGGCTTAACACATGGCATTCATGCCTTAGGTGGTGCTGCAGGGCTGCCTATGTCGGATGCACATACTACACTCCCTGCACATGTTAGGAAGCAGGTAGTGTCAACTTAGGCATCCCTTTTACTTTATGTGAGAGTCGGAGAGGGGTATCATTTCCAGAGTTCCTACTGAGCCAGTGTATGTGCTATGCATTGCCTCTTTGCCAAGGCCAAAGCATACTGGGCACACCTCCTTCTGCCTACTGGGGCAGGCTCAGGTTGTTCCTCCTCCGAGTCATGCTCTGCCTGTGATGGCCTTGGAAATGGTGGGGGGCTGTTTGGCCCAGGCCTATGCTGGTCCTGCTACAGTTGTTTTCGCAGGATCATATTATGTAGCATAGCACATACCATGACAATTTGGGTACATGTAGTTGGTGAGTACTGCAAGACTCCACCAGATGTGTCCAGGCACCGGAACCGTGACTTGAGCAGACCAAACACACGCTCTATTACATTACGTGTTTGTGCTTGTGCCTCATTATGGTGTTCCTGTTCAGGTGTGTGTGCATTTCTGATGGGTATCATCAGCCACAGCTCCAGTGCATAGCCAGCATCCCCCACTAGGTGACCATGTGGGATGTCACCATTGCCAAATGTTTGGCACAGCTGTGTCAGATGCCAGATATGGGAATCATGGTAGCTTCCAGGGCAGCCTGCACACACATTCAGTGTTATGCCCTTGGCATCACACATGACCTGGCAGTTGATGGAGGGGAAGTCCTTGCGGTTGAAGTAGACCCTACCTCGCTCTCCAGATGGTGCTTTGATGCGTATGTGCGTGCAGTCTATTGCACCCACTACCTCAGGGTATTCCGCTATTTGCTGGAAGAGAAGCATATTGCTGGCCAATACCTCACGGGAACTGGGGAAATATACATGATCACTGACATGTGCTGACATGGCATCCAGGAACTGGTGTAGTACCCTGGATGCTGATGTCTGTGATATCCCCATCATATCACCAGTTGGTCACTGGAAGGTACCTGTTGCTAATATTCTTAGGCCAACACATACCTTGGTTTCCACTGGGATGGGTTCCCCTCTGTTGGTTCTGTGTGTGAGGCATGGCCTGCACAGATCAACAATTTGGTGGAGGAGGTCTCTGTCCACTCTATAGCGTTCCACTACCTCCAGCTCATGTAGCCCCTGGTAGGTTACCCTGGGCCTGTACACTCTTCTCTGTCTCCTCACTGTGGGTTGTCCAGCAGCATTTCCATTGTCACCACCCTCAGCATGTTGCATATGTCGCCTTATAACAGCAATGGCAGCCCCTAACATTTCTTTGTCTCAGTAAAGCTTTTTCAGTTTTCACTTCTATTAGCTTACTGCAGTGTCTGTTGTGAGAAACATAATGGACTGTTGTTGGCAGAGTTTTAAGTGCTAGGCTGGGCTGGGTTAATGCACTGCCTTGTAATTGCCTGATTCTGATTGTTTTCACCTGCTAGCTCTGCTAGTACTCCCTGGTAGCTTCCTACTATTTGTTGTGCTTCCTTTTTCCTTTCTGTTTCCTCAGGGAGGGAGTGCCGCGCACACAAGTGCAAACACGCTCACAGCAGCTAACACGCGCGCACACATGCTTACACGGACTAAACATTGCTTAGTCGGGTTAACACGCACACACCAGTGCAAACGCACTTTCAACTCTTTAAACAGACTTATACATGCTTACTCTGGCTTAAACATGCACACTCTGTCTTACTCGCGTTTACACGCATGCACACGCACGCATGCACGCTCAGCAAGAAACTTTGGTGTTATCCACGGTATACACCTTCCATTTCTTGGCTTTCCCTGGCCTACCTGTTGACACACCTCTTTCCATGATGTCTAACTGACAGCGGACACATGCCACTCTGCTCCAATGAGCTTCACTTCTTTCGAACATACCCCCCTCGTGATGTCACCTATCTTCTACTCTGTTACTCCTCATATCCTACTCCTACACTCCACTGACTGTGCTCATTTGCTATGTAAACTAGCGATTCACTATCCTAACACTCATTTACATAGGATTGCCTACTAATGCTTGGTTACATGTCTTAGACTGAGCTTCCCCCCTTAGCAACCTCTACTCGGTGGCCATGTTGTTTTCAGCCTGCCATTCCCTTGCATTCTACATTAACAATTTCTATAAAATCCACATTTGTGGGTTATAATTTTTAGTATTCTGGTTTTTAGAGTGCAGCCCGTTTGCGCGGCGCTGCGCTACGGTTAAACATCGGAAATCGGCATAAAAAATATTTTTTATTTTAATTTTGCATCAGGGAACATTTCCAATGGCCATATATTTGGCCATTGGCATGCTTCCTGCACTGGATGCAACTTTTATTTGGAGCTGTCACGGCTCCGTTTTGCTATTTGCAGAACGGTACTCAGTTGTCAACTGAGTACATTTCTGCAAATAACACTGCTCTTACTCGGACAGGTTCGGGTTTCCTGAATCGCAAATCTACCTCATTTGCATGTCTTTCTCCTGCAATTGAGGTGATTTGCATGTCCCAGCCCTGTCCGTGTAAGAGCCATTTTAGGAGCTCTCTTACACGCCCCTACAGGCTGTTCCTGGATCGCTCGTCGGACATGATGGCTGCATGGAGTCTTACTCTACTCTTAGACTCTGTGCAAGCCATCGTGAATCCGGCCCATTGTTTGTTCTATTTTATCTAATATTTTATTATAGTTAAATATAAGAGGTTCAGTTAAATCATCAAGTAGATTAACACATAAATCAAGAATTTTATCTGTTACTAAATATTTGGAATATTTTTATTTATATATTTCTTTTCAGAATTGCAGGGCATGATTTTTGTTTTATTTTCATTAAACTGTAAACCTGAAATACTTTGGAAGGTATTTATAGAGTTAAATAAAGCCTGCAAAGATTGATTAGTGTCTGATAGGGTTAAAAGTATATCATCAGCAAAGAGTTGGAGTTTAAGGTTTAATATTTTATTAATATGTATTCCCCGAATGTTATTATCTGATCTAATTTGGTTTGTGAAGGGTTCTATAAGTAATGCAAATAGTAATGGTGATAAGGGACAACCTTGTTTAGTCCCTTTCTTTATTGGTATAAGGCGTGATCATATTCACTTTTTCATTTTTTATTGTCTTTTATTTCTTTTTCCTTTCTCTTCAGGGTTCATCTCACTAGGCAGTATGCACTCCCATATGCACCTGGAATATTTTATATAATTAACCAGCTACACAGCATTAAATATGTCCCCGGTGGTCATGAGGTCAATGACCATACAGAATGCTGTATGAAGCTGCAAGCAGCCCTGATACAAGTGAGTCTGTGGCAATTTCAAGTCTTCCACCTTGACTCAGTAGCAAGTGGTGATCCCCTCACCTACTTATGTGAGCAGTGGAGATTTCTTTCTACTGTGTTATTGCTTAAATATTTCTAAACTATACTGCTATGACATCTACATCTCTATGCGAAAACATATTTTAGAATGGGGAAAACATTCTTTGTCATATTTACGTAATAAATGCATTCCTCAGGGCTCAGTTCTTGGGGGTTTGGTCTTTCTCAATTAGTTATTTATAACTAACATGGAAAGAAGGGAAAAATGTAAAAAAATAAAACCCAGCAGTCAAGCATGTCACTTATAATGGCTCCAGAGCTAAATCCTCTGTAGTAACTGACAGATGAGGGGAAGATGGTGGCGACCCTGCATCACCTTTAACTACCCATCCTACTCTCCTACAGCTGTTACCCACCCTTCTGATCACCCTGCAGCCTGTTTGGTTGACATTTGCATTTGGTCAACTGCAACATTTGTTTGACTTGTACATGAGCTCGACAGTTCCCGTGTAAGGGAATATTCCCCTTCCCTCGGCACTGGGTCATTTCAAATTTAGTATATATCTATCTATCTATCTATCTATATATATATATATATATATATATATATATATATATATATATATATACAAATAACTAACAGGAGGGTGCAGACTTGAAACAGGTTTTTGGCTGTCCTTTATAAAACAGCATCACTTTGTCTATCCCTATAATTAAGATGTTTAGAAGATATGTTTTCTCCATTTTGATACCGAGTTTAGCATTTAATCTCTACCAACCTTTTGTGTATGAATCGGTTCAAAGTCCAATAATATTTCATACAATTGATAGCCATGTTTTACAGGAACATCATCTGATCACATTCTCTGAGTAGTTGTCATATAAATAGTGAACTTCACATCCCTGCGCTCTATGACTTCCTATAAGACTCCAGAAAAAGTGTTCAATGCTAGTTTTGTTTGACAGTTTGACTGCTAAGTTCACATGTTCATTCTCCAGCCACATTCAAATGTGGATGAACATCCTGTGTTTTAAGCCATATTCATTGCTAATCAGTGTTTTGCCCATATGCATTTACTCACGAATATCATTTACAGGCAGCTTGAAACACAGAAACTCACATTGCTGTGTTTTTCAGTCATTGTTCTACTATATCAGCAGTTTTCACAAGGTCAACAAACAATTTCATGGAATTATAATTGCTGTTATGTATTTGTGCTTCTCCAGCTGATTCTGTACTAATTAGCTAGTTCTCTGCAAACCATCTGTCTTAGTTAGCTACCTCTGCTTTGTAATACACTTTCTATAAAGCAGTATTTTCTTTTACTAGTTCATTCTCAGCACAGACCTTCTCAAGTAACACATTATGACGCACTGCTTTTTTCTGCATTTTTTCAAAATAGTTAATTTCAGCAATATTAATAAGGTGAAATAGTTTCTTCTATTTCTCAGCAAAAAGTAATTCAGAAACCTCAGCTTCCACTCCATTGTGCAGATTTTCACACAGCAACAAACTATTGTCTTTTTCCACTGATAGAATTCCTCCTTATTTAGCACTCTGCCCTGAGAAGCTCCACCCCTAGAAAGATATGGATAGTGCAAGCAGTGATGAAGGAAGATGTTAGTATGACGGAATCATGACCATTGACAAGAGGTATGTGACATGGAAATGTCAGGCAATTGTTTGTTCATGAATGGCTTAGAGGACAGGGATGGACGGTAGTAGTGATCGACATATGGGGAGGGGGTATCGAATGTGAGGTCAGTGAGAGAGAAAGAGAGAAAGAAGACTATCTCATGAGAAAACGGGAGCTAGCAGAGTAGTGACCTTGGCTGTAAAGGATGAAGAATGGAGAGTTCTGCTAAACCAGTACAATGCATTACCTCTCCCCCTCCCACACAGATATATCAAAACAGGCAGTAGATAGATAAGAAAAAATATGTGGTAAGTGAAAGTTACAATTAAGTGAAATTTGTATCTGTCAGGAATAAACTGGGATGTGTTAAGGTGAGGGGGTGTGAAGGAATGATACATGAATGGGATCTTAGTACATGACAGATTCAATCATCTGGTGTTGGAATACCAGAATGATTCAAACTCTAGAGATTATCTTAACCAAATGGGAGTCAAGGATGCCCAGGTTGGTGCATCATTTGCTAACTTTTGCTAGCAGGGTTTACACATCATATTTTTCAAAGTAATGGGTAGAATACAAGTAAAAAGGTGGCAAAGTTGGTTTATAGTGGTATGGATTATTCTTAACTGTGAAGAGACTCTGATTAGGACCTCATAGGCAAACTGAGGGAGAGAACAAGTTAGAGTGGGTCAGGAAGGTAGTGATCAGAACTATGGCAAGGAGCTATGACACAGGCATAAAATGCAAATGGAGGTGAAGACAACATGTCTGTATATGAATGTGAGGCTGCTGACTGAGGAAATGCTTTGGCATGCAAGGCATGGAAAGCAGTATGTGGAAGAAAAAATAGTCACATTACAAGGAAGCATGCCGAAGTACAAGAAGGGAGATACGGACACAAAAGGCACAGTTCGAATAGGAGCTTAGCGAAAGGGTAAAGAAGTGGAGAAAAGGCATTTTAGGTATATAATATTAAGGCAGAGAGGAGAAACAGACCTGGCCAGTTTAAGCAAGACTGGGAGAGAGATTGCAAGTGAGTGGGACCGCAGAGTTGCCTATGATAAATAGTTAACTTTATGAAGGAAAGGGTAGGGATGGTACGCGAGTGAAAGGTTACTAAGGTAGACCATAGTAAGTTGTAGGTTAACAAGAAAGAACCTGAATAGAATGAGTGAAAGCTGGCTGCCTATGGTGCAGACATGAGTGATTCAAACTGTCTTCAAGTATTTGGCCACCATACTGATGAATCCCCCGATAAAAATCATTGAAAGATCATTGACTATTTTAAAATACTGGAGTAGTTGAGCATTGCAAGAGTAAGTACCCTTGTGCAAGGTGAACACGAAGAACCCATCAAATAGCAATCAGAATTGTATTAGGATAATGGAGCCCCTTATCATATTATATATATTTTTTAGCTTTTCAAAGTTACTGATAAATGTTTCAACGTGTTCAGATGCACCATACAGATGATAGCAGCAAAATGAGTCATTTAAAAAAATAGTTTTACTATGTCAATCTGTATGAAAATAACAACATAGTAAAGCAGTTTTCCTGCAAGAAACTAATGTAGTAAAACAGAAAGCTGTCAAATTTCAGGAAAGTTAGAAAATGTGTGATATCTTTCAGAATTACAAGAAATTCAAAAAGAGTGGCTTAACATTTCATTCATAAGGCACTTAACAGGAATGCATTTAAACAGCAACTGATGCAGAATGCAAAATGTACAATGCTAATAGATTTGCACAAAGGTGGTACTTCCACTGATCCCCGGAACTATAGACCTATTAGCTTGACTAGCCTTATCTGCAAGGCCATGGAGTGAATCATCTTAGACCTTATCAGCAAAGATGTAGGTCATCTCCAAACACTTGACCCTACTCAGTTTGGAATTGTCAAAGAAAAATCATGCCTGTTAAACCTGGTGGACTTCTTTGAGGTGATCACCAAGGCCCTGGATGAGGGGAAATCTTTACATATAGCCTACCTAGACTTAGCCATGGCTTTTGATACTATCCTCTACTCAGGTATCATTGACAACCTTACCCAGCTAGGTAGCTAGGTATCAACCCTTATATTTGTTAGATGGGTCAATAAGCGGTTCACTAATAGAACCCATATAGTCAAAATAGGGGAATCCACCTCCAACAGCAGACCTGTAACCAGTGGTGCTCCATAGGTATCATCATGGGACCTCTACTATTGGGAATCTATTTCTCCGAAGTACAAGCAAAAACAAATGGTCTGTGACTGACAATGTTCGATGATGACTGCAAACTGGGAGCAGTCATAGATTCTCCAATTGATCCTACAAGAATGTTACACAAACAAATGATTGCTGCTAAAGTCATGGTCTTAAACTCAATGCAAAAAATGTATTATCATCCTTTTCTGTAAGAGCAATGTTCCTGCTAACTACCACATCAATAGCAACACCCTAAGTATGCACTCAATGGTGAAAGACCTAGGTTGACAGCAATCTTACCTTTGATCACCATGTCTCCACAGTGGTAAGAAAGGCATTCTATATTGCTCATTTCATAAGTAAGGGTATTACCTCCAGAAAAAAAAGGAAGTTATAACCTTCCTGTGCTCTTCCCTCATCAGGCTAATAACTGAGTACAACACTCTTTTGGTATGTACCTTTCCAAGCACATGCAGCAATTGGAGAGACCACAAACATTCCTCACAAGGAAAATTCAAGGTCTTCATCATCTGCCCTATGTGGATCATCTGAAATCACTGTCACTTTATTCTGTTTCATACAGACTACTCAGAGGCAATCTCTGTCATGCACAGAAGACAACTGCTGACCCTGCTTTTTTGGAAATGCTGCATATCCTTGAGTCAAATAGTACATGGGTTACTCGCTCTGAAGACGTTAACCTGGTATGTGACATTAAATGAACCTGTTGGAGGGACAGATTTATCTCCCAGAGGTTACCACACCTTAAAAACAGACTTCCACTTCATGTCAAAAGAGCACCTCATTGGCCCTCTTCAAACGTAATCTGGACAATTGGATGGGTAACTGTAAATTCACCCAGGGGGTTCCACCTGTGCCCCTCTTGGACAGGGGCATTAGATGCTGATCATGGAAATAAGGAAAGAACTTGGCTTAGCTTGTAAGGACACTAGGGCCATTAGCCTAGTAACTTCCTATGATCCTATGATCCTATGTAATTGCTTGCTTGGTTAATGACAGAAGGATGTATCTGAACTTGTGTAATATGCATGGTTCTAATGTTGATTAAGAGGATTTTATTGTTCAGTAGTTCTTTGATGTGCAATTGTAGTCTAATGAGCATCTTCTGCTGGGTGAAGATGTCAGAAATATTTTGGAAGATAGTAAAATTGCCCTAAAAAATGAGAACCCTCATTAATTGCAGCAATACTAATGTACAGTTTCTGTCTCACTATAAATATTTTACTTACTTAGACAAAGCTCACACATGAAAGAAATTTCATAATATACTCATGAACAGAAAGAATTGTTCACTGATGCCAAGGTATATTTGATGAAGATAAATATGATAATGATCTCACTAAAGGAAGGCTCAAGTCATTGTGGATTTTAACATGCATTAGATTTAGTTCTCTATGGCAGTTCCCTCAGCTTACAAGCCGGATCTGCTTTCACTTTAATCAACAATCTTCAAGAACAGTATTAGATCTTCCGTCTCATTCCATATATATCTATTTATATTCAATGATCATCAATAATCTTACAAAAGACAGCTTTGTGGTCAACTTAGACCACTATAACACTTAAAACTAACCAGTATGAGATGGAATTAATGGACACTTGGAGGATACACAAGGGAAATAGAACTTGGTACTCATAGACTGAAAGTAATCTTTGACAAAAAAATCCCCATCCATACTATTAATGTTGGCCTGGGCAGACTATATCCACTAGGGTTAAGCTTTATGAGGATGAAAAAGCAAAGTGTCATTGGTAAATAGAATACACAAAACTGCTGTTCTAGGCAAAGGGACAGGGAATCTATTAAATGGTGTGCATATCATTTGAAAAAGGAAGAATTACGTCACAAATAATGCTCTGACTGACCAACTGATGTTATGAGACAACATTAAAACATCCTTATGAACTAAATGTTGTGAATTCCCTGTTTCACCGGTGCATGTATTGCCAGCAACAATCACATCACTTAAACTTATTTCATGCAGTGGAACACTTAAAATGAGGCATGGCCTCTGGCCTAGACAACGTAAGAACGGATTTCTATAAAACAGTCAGACATACACCACAACAGGTGTAGCATATACGCTTAAAATGTTTACAACACAGAGACATTTCTTTACAAATTAATCATTGCAATATTTTAATTTTATCAAAGCAGGACAAAGTGCCAGCATTACAAAATAGTTTTATCCTATTTCTTTAATTTCTTGTGTTATACAAATTAATATTTTTAACTTTGTAGCCTGGATAAAAAAATGAAACTTGAACAGTTTCAAAAGTGAATGAAAGCATGTAAAAATTACCAGTGGTTAATACACTTACAAGATTTTCTGGTGATACCCCTGATAGACATTCTTTAAGATATCAAAACGGTATTCTACTCCATGCTCCAATCAAATTTCTTAGTAGGGCTTTAAACATTTAGGGTCTCAGATCTGTCTCTGTTCAGGGATGAACACTTGAAAAGGCCCTACTACTTACCAAGAAACTCCTTTTTTATCTTATGGTATTTCAATAATCAGCTTAAGCATATTGCTAACCTGTCATTGCACAGATGTAAATATGTGCGATAAAGATGTTTTTTTATCTATCTATCTATCTATCTATCTATCTATCTATCTATCTATCTATCTATCTATCTATCTATCTATCTATTTTACTCTATATATTTATCTAAGTAACTATAGATACACAGTAAAAAAAACTATTGCCCAGTATTGGAGTGTTGTAGACATTCAGAAGAAGGTGGCCAGTAATGAATGGACCTCATACCAAGGTAAACAAAAATGTCATGAGAGGAACAGTGCAGTGGAATGATGGAGTTTCAGCTCTAAGCAAAACAGATGAATGATTATACATTGTAGAATGTGGGAGGGTTTGATGCAGTGGAAAAGAGGCCAAGGGTGGGGTGTGGCCCAGATGATGATCATTTAGCAGCACACATTTTTGCTCTGTTTCTTTTCAGTTGTTCTGATGGGATTTTATATCAAAAACATAATAAATACTCCTCTATGATTATTTTTTAAATATCTGAAAAATGTTAGTTTCTGAAAGAAAAATCACATATATGTTTCAGGATGGCTTTTGAATGAGTGATTTGTTCTTTTTTATTTAACATATGCTAAACTGTAAGAGTAAATACTGTCTGTTTTTTTAATATTAGGCTGTACTAACAACTATTCCCATTTATTTTATTCAAGTAATAGGGGCTTTAAATGATTCAATGTTTTAACTATAATAATGACTGTGTCAGCACAAACTGTGTAAGAGCTCATTTTGCATTAAAACATCATAAACTTTTTTTTCAAATCGCAGTTCACCTAATGCGATGGCAAGCTTCTTACACTGTAAACAATATTCTCTACTAATTATTTTTCTGCTTCAATATAGTTTGCTCAAAAGTAGGTTGTTTTAAAATTGCCACAAGCTTGTTTTCACTCGCTGCAGTAGCCCAGTTTTATTTTGGAGTTCTCTTGCAGGTCGAAGTGCTCCTTGACCTTTCACCTTTCCAGAAACAGGGAGTTTTTGAACAGAACATCCAAATGAGCAGAAAAGAAGACAATACAAGTAGAATTAAGCTTTTTAATTCTAATGATTTGATTTTTTTTTAGCATTTATTAAATGTTGTTTTTATATTATTCTTATACATTTATGTATTTTATAAGCAATGCATTTGTTTTATGTCCTGTGTTTAGTAAGCTAGATGGAGTTTAGTTCTAATCCATAAATAAAATGGTTATTGTATCATAAAGAATGCATCACCTTTTGATATCCAAGGTAGATAGGTGACTCATTATAAGTACGTGCAAGTAAAACATTTTTTTTAGAATGCATTATTCATTACTGACTTTATAGGATATATCTATAGATGCTTTATATTTTTAAGTGTTTTCCTTGAGGTTTCATGTTATAATTGGCTATTGAAAGCAGATAACATATACATACTAAATCTAGAGCAGTTGATAATAGCTTTCAATCTTACTCACAAACACTGGCTAATCTACAATGTATGTACTGTACCTGTGTACTATGTATGTATTCTACCTATGTTCCAAATTTCAGCTGTACACCACAAATCTGTTAATTACCTTTATTTTTAAAATTAATATTTTTTTTGTTTGTTCTCTCCACTGTAACTGTTTATGTGCCGCATACCACTCTAAAAACATGTCTCTTGTAATTTGTGTGTATACTGATCATGTCTAAATAACTAAATGTGTCTAGTTTTTCTTTGTGGAGCTTTTCTCCCTGGGCCTCTGCTGAAAAAGGACCTTTTCGGCTCAGTCAGACACCCCCGGTTAACAAATGTAAAATAAAAATAAAATAAATAAACAAATTGTAAATTTTCAAGCAAAAAGACCTTTGTTTTCTGATAAGCACTAACAAGCACTGATAAGCACTCACAAGATTACTTGTGATATAACTTGTGATATAAATATAAACTTTATCAGTTTATTAGTGATTTCAAATGCATAACCTTAGGAATTTTGATGATTAGTTCTTCCAGCCATTTAAATTTAATTCTGCTGTTGAATAACTTGTTTTATATTTGTTTGATGTTGAACATGAGGAGTTCTTTCATAAGTTAGTATTTTATTGCCATTCTTCTATTAGTTTTCTCTCACTGTTAGGAAATAAAGTAAGTATGTAGTAACTAGTTTGTTTTTGGTCCTGTCTTAATTATTGGTAATAAAGACAGCATACTAGAAGGCTGGAAGATAAAAGGACTATATATAAATAGATTCACTTTAGAAGCTTGACATACTGAAATATTGAAATTCAGTATTTTGAGCCCATAAAGTGGAATCCTGAAAACAGCAAAAGCTCAGAAGCGTGAAATTCAAAACCTTGAATACCGGTTTGAAACCGGCGGTTTTGAATTTCACGCTTTGGTTATGGATTCAGTTAAGCGTTTTGGGTAGGGGCTGTGGTGTGTGTCAGTGTGTTTTGTTGCTGTGATGTGTGTGTGTGAGGAGAATGTAGCTTGTGGTGTTTTATGTGTGTTTGTGTGTAGTGCGATATCGGAGTGAGAATATTTAAGTGGGGGTGTGTGGGGTGCGGAGTCCCCCACATGGGGGGTGCTGGGGGGCTTTTCCCTCTGCTTTTATGTAATAGCGAGCTTGTGTTTGTGTGTGGGGAGGATGGTGGGTGTGTGTGTGTGTGTGTGTGTGTGTGTGCAGTACAAGCGCGAAATTCAAAATCTCTGGTGTACGAGATTTTGAATTTTGCGGTTCTGAGTTTTTGTGGTTTCAAAAGTTCAACCTTATAGCTTTGAAATACTGAATTTCAATATTTCATAGACTAGTACTGAGCTAACTGCTCCTGCAAGCCTAGCCAATTATCCCTTGGGAGTCTTAAACCCTGCACCTTGTGTTTGTAAGGCAAACACCTTAACCGTTAGGCTACCCTCCCAATCCATTTCAGTATTTTGAGGATATAAAGTGAATATATATATATATATATATATATATATATATATATATATATATATATATATATATATATATATATATATATATATATATATATATATATGTGTGTGTGTGTGTGTGTGTGTGTGTGTGTGTGTGTGTGTATTGTCTTCCTGATCCAAATATTTTATATATTTTATATATGAATTACGTCTGTCTTATTTTTTTTTTGCAATGTTATAAATTAGATCTTCTTAATGCATTGTAAACATTATCAGACAGGTAGAAAATGTCTTTTCTCTTTCACAGTGGATATACACCTCATACTTCATGCTATTAAATATCCTAGTTATTAGACACAGATATTTTATTTTTGAATAAGATACTGAGGAAAATATATTATTCTTATCAACGCTTAACCCTTACACTTCATATGATTAACAACATTGTATGATTAAAGAATAAGAAGAAAAGGAAATGTCATAATAATAATAAAAATAATAATAATAATAATAATAATAATAATAATAATAATAATAATAATAATAATATAGTGAACATGAATATGATGCAATCTTTGAATATTTTAAGTTTTATTTTGTACAAAGCAAATCATAACATGAATTGAAATGTTAAATGATTTTATACTAAACGCATTTAACTTAAGTTGTGGTTTTAATAAATTATAAGGTCCTGATTGTTTATTTCTTACTTTTAGATATGGAGCTGCTTTGGGATATGAGAGAACTATGGTAATGTTTATTTTACAACTGTATTTTTGTTGATTTACACCAGCTACAGTAAACTCCCATTTAACCGGCACCCATGGGAATTGGTAGATGGCGGATAACTGTAGTTTCTGGTTGCTTGAGAGTTCTTAAAAACAGGCCTGATTAATACTGTACTCTATACTATTTCTTTGGTTTTACTTGTTTTTAGGTTGGGGAGAGAGGTAATTTATTCATATCTTCCTTTTTACAACTCTAAAACTCTAAAAACATAAGGTGTGTTTTGGGGGGAACAGAAAGTGCAACACATGAAAACTGTACTATATTTCTTTGATTTTTTTTTTTCTGGTTGCTTGAGTTCCAGTTAACTGAGAGTTTACTGCATTTCTTATGTGTAAATGGTGGCTTCAAATTGAGATGCACCTCACTGGAATATATGAAGAAAGACATGGTTGAGGTCTCTGAGTATGTATGCCAGGCAGGCATGTCCCTAGCCTTGAACATCATACTACCCTCACCTACAATGATGCTGCAGTATGAAAAGAAAATGACTGATTTCAATAATTGACTCTGTTTCTGGTGTCATTCAAAGGGATCCAGTTCTTGTCAACTTGGGAAGCCATGGTCAACAAATCTCATTGCTTTGCCAGAGATAGTTTGCACCTGGCATCTCTAGGCTTTCAGCTGCTGGCAAAGGCTCTTGCCTCCCCCTTAGTGCCTTTTTTAGACAAGGTCTTGAAAATAACATTGCTGATGTGAAATTAGCCTATCAGAGCAAAATAAGGGTCATGCTGTTAAGTGCTAGGAGCTTAAACCAAAAATTGCACTACCTGGAAGCACTTCTATCATTAGAAGATGTAGATGTCTGCAGCCACAGAAACCTGGTTCAAGACCTCACAGAGTTCCCTGGTGTTGCAAGGCTACAATACCTTCCACACCTTTAGACCGCAAAATGAACATGTGAAAACCAAAGGAGGCGGTGTTTCAGTCTATATCAGAGATAAATTCACCTCCCATCTAGACAGACTGGACAACTCCATGGAGTTACTCCAGGTCCAGGTTATGGTGGGTAAGGCCACCATTCAAGTCATAGCCAGTTATAGATCCCCCTCTATGGGGCACAACGCCCATGAAGCCTATTTGACCAAACTGGAGACATTCCAAATTTTATCAATCACACTGGTTATGGGGAATTTCAATTATCCCACAATCAACTGGGAAACCCATGTGTAAAAGTCTGCACAAGCACTGCATCTATGAGGAAAAATACAGGCAGTTAAAACAGCAAGAAGTGTTAAGCAAGCAAGGCACCTCATGTATCTGAAAAATATTAAAGATGAAGACAGGGTTTTTGTACAGTCTTGAAAGATGTAGTCCTGCCTTCTCAGACATACACTGTGTCCTAAATTGGTCATGCAGTTATTTTAAAAGTGATACTATGACAGGCTTTTCTTTTTTTCTTGTAACAATACAGTCACAAGGATTTCTTGCTTCAGCTTTAGCATCATACGTTCTTACTTATTATTTCACCTTTCGAATAAGAAAGACTATTTATTGTTGTTACAGCTGCTGTTAGTATTTAATTATTACTGTTAATAATTCAGAATTAATGAAAGTTTGCAACTTACAAAATAATACAAAGCTTAATAAAAACTTCATATAAAATCTGCAGCACATATATACAAGGCACAATATCTGCTCCTGTTATTCATTCTGTAGATAACGTATGAAATAAAATAATACACATTTTCTGATTCTTTGATGTTTGTAGCAGAGATGTACATTTTACAAATCATGTATTTTACTTTTTTTTTATTCTTTACACATGCGGTTTAAGAATGTTTTGATAGAAATGGAAAATTACTGGTTAATGCATGTTTATGCAACTTCTAATAGAAGAGCCATTCACTGCTGTTACAATACATCAGAGTGTATTAGTGTGTGACCTTTGTTCCAGTCTGCTGTTACCTTTATATTATCCTAATAGCAGGCTGAGCTTACAGTTTTAAAAAACTACTGTAAAGTCATAGCTGGTTTACATCTGTCATCTGATTATTAGAGGAATTATGTTCAACATATTGTAAATATTTATTCATATGGATAATTATGCCTTGATAAAGAGAGGAATTATTTATAAGCACTACCTTATCTTGGCTGATGCCATTTTAGCCAGGCATTGTATTTTTATACAGCTTTGTATTCATGCTTTCGGTCACTGACATTCACATAAAAGATTGTTCATACATGCTGCTCAAGGAAGATGGTATAACACTATGCTAGCCCTAACTCTCTAGCACAAAAACATTCTTGACTTTTTAATTAAAATGCCCTGGAATAAATTATCCATGGTCCGACCAGGGGAACAAACATTCTGATCTGGTCCTCAGCAACATGTCAAACAGATGCAATGCTGCAACTGTCAGACCCTCATTAGTTAAAACTGACCTCAAATCAATCACCTTCAAGCTGGCACTAACACCAGAACTCACAAAGGGTGAAATCGGACTAAAAAACTTCACCAAGGCAAACTATACCCTCCTACGCGAAGGTATAAATGCATTACTAGCCCCACGCCAAGCTGGAAGTGGTAACTATGCCAAAGATTACACTAAAGCCCTGTACAATCACTTGCATAAGTGAATAAACTCAGCCCATACCAGAAAGAATCTAAGCCAGAGCTCCAAGTAAAAGCAAGCTGCCATTGTGGAACTCTAGCATCAACAAACTTTACAATAAATGCAAAAAGTTGCTGTCCAAGAAAATAAAGGCAAGGCCCCAACAATGAAAAAGCACCTTCTTCAGCCTCAACAGGCAAATAAGACAACATGTCAAATCCTCCAAGGGCTCCTTTGAGAGATACTTAGCAAGTACAGCCAAGGATAACTATAAGGCCTTTTACAGCTTTGTTTGTAACCTAAAGGGTAGGACCCAAGCATGTGCAGAACTAGTGGTCAATGGTATCAAACACACTGACCCTACAGAAATAGTAAACCTTTTAGCGGGTAGGCTTGGCAAAAATTTCACCCATTATCCCCTCCTAACTTACAACAAACCTTGCAACCCCCCCACCACCCTACATATCTGAAGAGCCGGTCTTCAAAAACTTGTCCAAGGCAAAAAACACAGCCTCTATGGGACCAGATGACAATACAGGCTGCCTTCTAAACAGGCTAAAACATGAACCAGCATCCCCACTAAGTACCTTTTTCAGTCATAGCCTAGTCACAGGCTTTGTTCCTGCAGAATGGAGAACAGTAACAGTTATTCCCCTCCATAAAGCTGGCCTAGCAGCAGACCCGGGGAATTACAAATCATAAGCCTCACCAGCTCTTCTGTAAGGCCTTGGAATGTATCATCATGGACTTCATAAATAAAGACACAGGTGACCTCCAAATCCTGGATCCTACCCAATTTGGCTTCATGAAGGTCAAATCCTGCCAGTTAAATCTGGTGGATTTCTTTGAAAATATGACCAAGGCCACTGACAAAGGAAAATCTGTGCATGCAGCATACCTCAATCTAGCGAAGGCTTTTGACACAATCTCACATTCAGGCATCATAATATCCCTGTATTCTTCCCTTATAAGACCCGTTATTGAGTATAGTGCCCCTTTCTGCATGTACCTCACAAAACACATGCTGCAGCTGGAGAGACCACAGAGATTCCTCAGCAGGAGAATCCAGGGCCTCAAACATCTACCTTACACAGATAGGCTAAAGGCCCTGTCCCTCTACTCAGTTTCATACAGACTCCTCAGAGGTGACCTCTGTCTGGCATACAAAGCAACCTCAGACCCCTCCTTGATGGGACTGCTGCATATCTGCAGGACAAGCTCCACTCAAGTAACCCACACGTGGGAGCTCAGCCTGGTTTGTGACATCAGTATGGCTTGTTGATGGGACAGATTTGTGTCCCAGAGACTCCCCCTTCTGTGGAATACACTCTCTCTCCACATCAAACAGAGTACCTCATTAACCCTTTTTTAAGCAGAACCTGAATAACTGGATGGGGAACAGAAATACACCCTTAGGATTCCACCTGTGTTCCTGCTGGACAGGGGCATTGGGTACTGACTTGTCAGAACATGGGCTAAATTCTTGGCTAGGCTTGTAGGGGCCTCAGGGCCAATAGCCTAGTAACTTCCTGTGATCCTATGATCCTATGATCCTATTACCAATAAACTCAGCAAACTCCTTCATTATAAGATGGGTTGTCAACTGGCTCACACACTGAATAGACACTATCAAAGTGGGTGACTCCACATCAACCAGCAGACCTGTTACTAGTGGGGTGCCACAGGGGTCAATGCTAGGCCCCCTACTGTTTGGTATATACTTCTCAGAAGTTCAGGTAAATCTAATGGGTTGTGGCTGACCAAGTTTGCAGAAGACTGCAAATGGGTTACTGTTACATGAACAAACTTTTCAAAGTTCGAATGTCATATGGTCGACACCATATGATCGAACTTTGAAAAGTTTGAAGGTTAAATGTAACGGCGCCATACAGTGCAGAATGGGAGAATTTCCCTTTAATGCACTGAAGTGCAATCTCAGAGTTGGTATATTTAAGTAGGGGGTGTGTGGGGGGTGCAGGGGGCTTGCCCCCCTGCTCAGAGTGTTAAGGTAAGTTTTATTTTTTTTTTATGTTTTATTATATATTCGAAGTTTCAAATTTAGATCATATGTTGTCGAACATATGGGATTCGAAGTTTTGAAACTTTGAATATATAATATAGATGCACTGCAAACTAGGTGCAAGCATTGAATCCCCAAATGATGTCAGTGTACTCCAGAAGGGTCTCATGCAGACCAGTGACTAGTGTATAAGTCACAGTCTCAAACTGAATGCAAAGAAATGCATCATCATCATTCCCTTCTGCACAAACAATGTCCCCTCACACTATGAAATCAATAATACCCTAAGTACCCATGAAGTGGTAAGGGATCTGGGATCACAAGTTCACTGTGACCTTAACTTCAACTACCATGTATCTACTGTAGTAAGGAAAGCTGTCTACGTAGCACACTTGATTAGTAAAAGCATCACCTCAAGAGCAAATGAAGTTATAATCCCCTATACTCAGCACTTATCCTGCTCATAATTCAGTATAACGCCATGTTTGGCATGTACCATAATAAGCACCTGCAACAATTAGACAAACCTCAGAGGTTTATAACAAAGATGATCAAGAGGCTCCAGCATGTGCCTTACACAGATGGACTAAAGTCTCTGTCAGTATACTCTATACTGTATAGACTTCTTAGGGGAGACTTTTGCCTGGCCTACAGAGCAATCCAAGCCCCAAACCTAATGAACTTGCTGCATATCCATAAATCAAGTAGGACTAGGGCTACCCATTCCAGGAATCTAAATATGGCCTGCAAATTAAATAGGACATGCTGGAGAGAAAGATTTATCTCTTGGTGACTGCCGCATCTTTGGCTTAGGCTACCAATTTATGTGAAACAGAGCACCTCTATGACACTGTTCAAGAGAAACCTGGACGAGTGGATGGGGCTTCATAAATTCTTACCGGGGATAAAGCACACAAACTTCCTGGACATGGACAGTCATCACTAAGTGTAATTTTGGGTATTGACTAGCATTTCTATGGTATTGCATTGGGATGAAATGTCTAGGCTTAAAATGACCTCCAGGTAGCTAGCCTAGTAATCTCCTATGATCCTATGAATTCTTATTTATAAATTAATCTCTGGTTTATATGAATTATGTTATAAGTCATGTTCTATTACATAGGATAATGTTGTATAATAATGTTTTCCAAATGGTTCTGCTCAAGTTTTAAATATGTTCATATCTCGTCTTTTTATAAGAAACATTGGGCAGGATTCACGAAGGCTTGCACGGAGTGTAAGAGACGTGCAACACTCCATGCAAGCCTCGCGATCCAGGAACAGCCCTAAACTCCGTGTAAGAGACCAGCTAAAACTTCTCTTACACGGGGCGTGGACATGCTAAATACCTCACTTGTATCCAAAAGGTATGCAAATGAGGTATATTAGCGATCCACGAAGCAGAAACCAGTCCGTGTAGGAGACGTTTTAGCTGCAGAAATGTACTCAGTTGACAACTGAGTACATTCCTGCAAAATCCACAACGGAGCGATGTCAGCTCCAAAAAAAGGTTGCATATGATTCAGGCAGCATGCCAATGGCCAAATATGTGGCCATTGGCAAGATAACCCGATGCAAAAATATAAAAAATATGTTTTTTTCGATCGCCGATGTTTAAACCAGCAGCCCGCGCAAACGGGCTGCGCTGTATAAAACATAAAAGAAGGTTATAAACCCACAAATGTGGGTTTCATGCAATACATGGAATGACAATGCAGGGACCAGCAGACCAAAACCAACATGGCCACCGTGTAGTGGTTGCTAAGGGAGGAAGCTGAGTCTAAGACATGTAACTAAGCATTAGTAGGCAATCTCATGTAAATGAGGGTTAGGATACTGAATCTCACAGTCACATAGCAAATGAGCATGGTCTGAGTAGTGTAAGAGATACAAAAGGGGGAGGAATAGAGTAGGAGATAGGTGACATCACAGGGGGGAATGGTATAAAGAAACGCAGTTCATTGGAGGCCAGTGTAACATGACAGATGACAGGCACAGATCATGGAAAGAGGTGTGCCACTAGATAAGTCATGG
Source organism: Protopterus annectens (assembly GCF_019279795.1). NCBI lineage: Eukaryota > Metazoa > Chordata > Ceratodontiformes > Protopteridae > Protopterus > Protopterus annectens. The sequence goes on from NC_056730.1 coordinate 194,527,743, forward strand.
AAAGACAAGAAATGGAAGGTGTACACTGTTACCTACACCAAAGTTTCTTGCTGGCCGTGCATGCGCACGTGTGCGCGCAATGAAGCACGAGTAAGGCAGTGTGCACAGATGTAAGGCAGTGTGAGCATGTGGGAGCGTGTTGGGAGATGTTTAACACTGTTTGCGCGGGTGTGCACGTGTGTAAGGCAGGCTGAGTATGTTGGAGGCTGTTGGCAGACGTGTAACAGTGTTTGCGCGGGTGATCGCGCGTTTAAACCTGAATAAGTAGATTCTTAACCGTGTAAGCACGTGTGCGCGCGTGTAAGCCACTGTGAGCGTGTTTCAGATAGTATGCAAGTTGCTCCCCCCTGAGGAAACAGAGAGGAAAAAGGAAGCAACAGAATTAATGGGAAGCTAGCAGGGATAACTGCTGAAGCTAGCAGGTGAAAATAATTAAAAGCAGGCAATTACACAGGCAGAATAGTAGCCCAGCCCAGCACTTAAAACTCTGCAAACAGTAGTGCAGGATGTTTTCATTAAGAGACACTGCAAGACAGGAGTAAGCTAATAGAAGTGAAAACTGAAAAAGCTGAACTCAGAGCAGAAATGCTAGGGGCTGCCATAGCTGTCATAATGAGACATAGGCGACTTTCTGAGGGTGGTGACAATGCAGATGGTGCCAGACAACCCACAGTGAGGAGACGGAGAAGAGTGTACAGACCCAGGGTCACCTACCACGGGTTACATGAGCTGGAGATAGCAGAGCGCTATAGAGTGGACAGAGAGCTCCTGCAGCAGATTGTTGAGCTGTGCAGGCCACGCCTCACACACAGAACCAACAGAGGGGAACCCATCCCAGTGGAAACCAAGGTATGTGTTGGCCTAAGAATACTAGCAACAGGTACCTTCCAGAGACCAACTGGCGATATGATAGGGATATCACAGGCATCAGCCTCCAGGGTACTACACCAGTTCCTGGATGCCATGTCAGCACATGTCGGTGATCATGTATATTTCCCCAATGCCCGTGAGGTATTGGCCAGCAATATGCGTCTCTTCCAGCAAATAGCGGAATACCCTGAGGTACTGGGTGCTATAGACTGCACGCACATACGCATCAAAGCACCAGCAGGAGAACGGGGTAGGGCCTACATAAACCGCAAGGGCTTCCCCTCCATCAACTGCCAGGTCGTGTGTGATGCCTAGGGCATAATAATGAATGTGTATGCTGGCTGCCCTGGGAGTTATCACGATTCCCACATCTGGCATTTGACGCAGCTGTACCAGACATTTGCCAATGGGGACATCCCACACGGACACCTAGTGGGGGATGCAGGTTATGCACTGGAGCCGTGGCTGATGACACCCATCAGAAACGTACACACACCTGAACAGGAACGCCATAATGAGGCACACGCACAAACACGTAATGTGATAGAGCGTGTGTTTGGGCTGCTCAAGTCATGGTTCCGGTGTCTGGACACATCTGGTGGAGCCTTGCAGTACACACCAACTACATGTACCCAAATCATCATGGTATGTGTTATGCTACATAATATGATCTTGCGAAAACAGCTGCAGCAGGACCAGCATAGGGCCGGGCCAAACAGCCCCTCACCATTGCCAAGGCCATCACAGGCAGAGCGTGACTCGGAGGAGGAACAACCTGAGCCTGCCCCAGTAGGCAGAAGGAGGCATGCCCAGTATGCCCTGGCCTTGGCAAAGAGGCAACGCATAGCACATACACTGGCACAGTAGGAACCCTGGGAATGATACCCCTCTGACTCACTCATATAGTAACAGGGATGCCTAACATGACACAACCTGCTCTCAAACATGTACAGGGAGTGTAGTATGTGCATCTGACAGAGGCAGCCCTGCAGCACCACCTGAGGCATGATTGCCATGTGTCAAGCAATGTAACAACATCTAGTATATGCAAACATGAAGACCCTGCCTAACATCTCACCCCACCAAGCATGATGCCACACTATGTAGACAAGTAGATCAAGTACAATAATCGGCTGAAGTAATGCAGTCAGTCAAAGGGGAGCCAATGTGTCACAAGCTGTGAAGATATGCGGAGTCCGACATGATGCACCACCTGCTAGGGGTGGCATGCACCTAGCATGCCATGCCCCATGGATACTGGCAAAGGCTCTCAGTACCCACAACATGCCCTGAATAGGTAAGTCGCAAAACACATACCCAACCTCATAGGTTCTGCAAGGGATAGGAACCTAGATGTAACACTACCCCATGACAGATGTACAAACAGCAAGATGTGTGCAGTGTAAATGCACACAGTAAGGAGAATGTAGATACCAGTCCTGTAATAGAGAACTGGGCAAGGCTCACAGCAGCACCCTAGCACTACCAGGTCACACCTCATACTGTGCTGTACAGCCACAAAACATGGAACAAGCTACAAAAGGTGGGTGACTAGCAAGAAATGGCAAGGATAACCACACCCCCATGTTGGTACCACAACAAGAAGCAGCATGGAATAGCCATGGTCAAATACCAATGGCTAAAACTGCCTCGCAGTAGATAGCCTGCTGCAGACCACTGTCCTAATACCAGAAACATCACCTGGCCTATGTCGGAATACATGAATATATCAAGCCCCCCAAACCACATTATATTGCTCGACTGAAAATACCCAGACAAACACGGTTAGCATCGTACTAGCACCAACACAGTAGGGGAAAGTTACCCAGATGCCATAAACCAAACTGCCCAGGAACAATGTACTACCCCACAAGAGGGGTAAGCATACTGGATGTGATAATCAGCAACATGTGTACTGGATGGCAAGATGAGAAGTGTACCCCTCACTGGTAAGACAAGACCATAGAGTAAGCACACTGGAAATACACACCGACCCCAGTCCCTGGCCAGAATACCACAGTGCAAAACATGTGTAAAGTATAGGTCGCAGCCCACAAAACCGATGTTGAATCCAGAAAAGGCCCTGTGCAAGTGCAGAACATGGGACACACCACAGAACATGTTATACAGGCATTCCATGAACACAGCCAGGAATGCTTGGAGTATGCAATCACACATAACAACAACACACAATGCCATACACGCAGACATCTGGCATGCTGGGCTCCAGCCATTACCAAACCATGCAAGAGAATGAGGAAGATACCACATGATAGAGCAAACATAAAAAGGGAAGTAATCACTGACCAGTAGTATGGCAACAACATATGTCCACACATACAATCCACTAAGTCCAGCCACAACAAGTATAACCTATGAATCCAGAGGCAATGTGACGCCTGTCCCAAGTACACAGACAACCACAACACCCCCGAATAAATACAGACATATGTGATAGATGCATCCATAAATCTAAAGCAGAGGTTGAGCTCCAACAAGCCAGTACTGTCAACACTAGTCAGGAGGAGAAGGTAACCACATACACCACGAACCCAGTCCCACATAGACCTACCCCAACTGTAAACCAAACACATAAACACAGACAAATATGCCCAGAGGCCGCAATTACAAACACACCACACCAACAGATGCCTCCAAAGTAGATCACAAACAACCACAACCTTCAAACATAGCACATGCAACGAATAGTACGCAAAGCTGGTGTGCCAAACAGTCACAGGCCGTAAGGAGAAACAAATGCCTGATACAGTCGTAATAGGTGTCTGTATAGGCAGAAACACAGCTGTCCCACTCACCAGACTGAACAAGGAAAAGGGTAGAGTAAGCTGCTTGTAGGTAGCCACAAAATGCCATGTAACACAAGTACACTGGTCACCCCAAAGCAAGCAGGAATATGATGCACTTAATGTCCATGCTGGGGTGAATTACCTGAGATGTACCTCCCTGGTCAACAACAAATGAGACATGTATGGTCCCTCCGAGTATGTACCCCAGGGCGGGATGACACTGGCTGTGTGCAGCATCCAACCCTCACCAAGAATGATGCCACAGTGCAAACACAGAATGCTCATGTTTAACAGCTGGCACAGTTACAGCTGTCAGTCCAAGAGGGTGTAATGTGTGTCTGCTGGAGATGTCAAGCATGACAAGCCATGCTGCTGTTCCAGGGATGGCCTGCACCTGTTACCCCTGGGCGTCTGGATACTGGATAAGGCCATTGCCGCCTCCATAGAGCCGTATGTAGGCAAGGCCAAAAAGACTACCCACCATCCTAGAAAACATAAGTGGTAGGAAACATAAGGGTAATGCTGCCCAATGCCAGATGTGTAAACTGCAATATGCATGCCCCTGAGGCACCTCCCATTATGGAGAACATTGATGTCTGTCCAGTGACAGAAGCCTGCTGCAGGCCTAGTGATACCACACCAGCACTACTAGGTTATACCACATACCATGTGTTATGTCCCCAACACCTGCACCAAGACATCAAAGGAGGGGGAGTATCCATATGCAGCACAGACACCCATATAGCCAGGTAACTGACAATGCACAAAGCAGTGGACACCACCCATGTGCACATAACTGTAGTCAAAACTGCTGTACAGTCTGTAGCATGCGACAGACCACACTCTCACACACAAGAACCCCAGCCAGACATCCGAAGACACTGGACAGTATGGATGTCCCACCAAATACCAGACAAGGTACACAAAGTACCACATAGGTGTCAAACCATTATGTATGCAAGGAGTCATCCGGGACCTAGGGACACAGGTCGGCATTAATCTGTCATGTGACAGCCACAATGCCAATGTGGCTATGAAGACTGTTGATACCGGACACCGTATTATGAAAGGATTCACACCAACATCAACAGGGGTCACTGTGCTGCTGTACTGTCCCCTTATCAGACCCACAATCTAGTACAATGACTCATATGGGATGTACCATACGTGACACCTGCAGCGGTTGGGAAGACCTCATAGTTACCCCACCAACAGGATAAAGTGTGCAGAATATATGTCATATGCTGCCTGGCTGTAGACACCCCAGCTGACTGCAGCCACACACTGCCTACACAGATGCATTGTATGTCCGTTGTACCAGGCCATGTCCAACACAGGAGTAATGGACATGCTACACCACAGGAAATCAAAGCCATTGGAGCTGTGAGAGTCACAGATGTCAACCTCAACACATAATGAAATAAGATGTGCTGGAGGGACAGATACATAACCCATAGGCCCCCCACACCCAGAAACAGGATCCCAATCCATGGTAGGCAGAGCCCCTCACTGACACCCCTCAACAGGAATATTGCCAAGTGGATGGATGACCGTACATGTATACTGGGGGTCCCCACTGTGTCACGACCAGACAGAGGCACAGTGAAGAACCTCATAAATGGCCATAATTAAACATAGCAAGAGGTGGCGAAAGACACACACACTCTAGCTAGGCTTACCAATGGCCTATGGTGTCTAGCCTACTATGAACCCATGAACCTATGAAGATACAACAAGTACAGGACACTAAGGATAATCACAAGGCTTACCCAACTGATGGTAGGAACCATGCTGGGCATCCATAGATATGCTCCGAATCACACAGATATTACAAACAAGATACCAAACACACACACATATTGCTAACATACAACCTGTCAGGTGCAGTGCAAACACCCCCCCCCGAGTGCAAAATACCTATCCCAGCAGATGGTCCCCTGACATTGCAGATGCTGAGGTAACAGCCATCATCTGCAAAGCAGAACACACAGCAGCAAAGGTATGTGACAGTGTCCTGTGCTGAGGCCAACATGGACCCCAAGAGTAATGGAATGCAAAATCACACTACTGGCCAATGTCAGCCTTACCACAGGGTATGTACCCAAAGAGCAGTGTACAACAACAGTGGTCCATCACAACAAAGGGGTTGCCTGAATGGATACTCCAAACTAACACCCCAGGATCCTTACAAGCTTGTTCTGTACAGCTATGGAAAGGATCAGTATGTACCACAGACAGAAGGCTAATGTGGACCTACTGATACCGGACCCGACACACTGTGGCTGTTGTAACTGCAGAACCGGCCCCTAAACATGTCTGACCCATTTGAAGCAGTCATTAACGTCAGTGATGAGGGCTATGTGGTCCACACAGTGTAGCTGGACTGTGCACATGCTTCTAGACCATACCGTACGTGTTCAGTATGGATATGTTCACCAGCTTAAATATACACCCCTATGTCAGTAGAGGGGTTGCAAAGCAGACCAAGGATAGAACCGACATGGTCAGACATGCTGCATCCATGCCAGACTACAAAGCGGATATGAGTGGCATCCCACAAGGCCTGGTCTTGTCCCGCCCACCCCCGTTCTGTATACATGTCCCATAGGTATAGGCCAACATGGAAGGACTGTGACTGAGCATGTATGCAGAGGAGTACAAACAGCCCACCGTATCCGACCCACAGCTGAACAAGAAACCCACAAAAGGGCCACCCACAAACAAACAACTGTAGCCATAGCCAAGTCAGCAAGCTAATCGCAGAAATGTGTATATCCAACCACTGTGGATATACAGTAAGTGCCCACAAAATACCACGCAGGTGTTAACCCATGAGGCACCTAACATGTAATGTGAGACCTGGGTACAAAAGGTGATAAATAACCTGCACTGGACAAACATGTGTCTGTAGTGTTCGCAGAAACATGTACCATATACCCACCCAAACATGAAGGCCGGCAGATGTAGATAAGGGGAAACCACTCTGGCTCTGCAGCCATCCTCCATCAGCATCACAACTGACTACAATAGCCCTTGTGGGATATACCGCAGCAGACACCTCCAACGACTGTAAAGTCCACAACAGTACCCACCAGGGGTAGCAAAGAGCCTGAACAGATGCCATGTGTTGCCTGAGTAAACAAACTGCAGCCCCACACACGTCCATCCTTCCCGGCTACAGGAAAGCTGTGCCTGATTCATGATGCCATGTCCAACCTGGAATGAATGAACATGTTGCACCTTGTACAATCTGAATGGCAGTGAGCTATGCACATGAGGGACCTGAACCCCAGCACTGACATACATAGGACAAGCTGTACAGAATGATCCATAACACAGAAGGCACCCCCACACTGCAGTAAACTCCTGATACAGGGCAGCCAGAGTGCCACATATCGACACCCCTCAAGAGGCATCCTGATGAGTGTATGGGAGATGGTAGGCTACCCTGGGTATCACTGTTATGTCAGAGGTAGACAGAGGCACAGTATACCAACCATGACATATGTAATGGCAAACCCCAGTTACAATGTGTGTCAAAGGACAAACACACCCTGTGACTACCATCAGCAATGGCCTACAGAACATCGCTAGTGTTTGCCAATGCCCACCCATGTTGTGGAATACACTAGCAATGTTGGACGAGCCTGGTGTAGGTAGTCCATATCTGAACATATTGCAACATGGTCATATGTGCACAACTGGCCCCTACACAGTCTGTCGTGCTCACTATGAAGATGTCAAGCAGTGATAGGACTAAAGCCAAGGATACTGTCCACTACAGTGAAATACCGAACCAGTACACTATACGGTACTACAGTGTTAGGTCATTATGAAAGTATGTTGAGAACTGTCTGCAAAGTATCCCATGCAATTCCTGCAGGCACAGTATAATCCCTGTTGTGGCAGACACGAAGCAGTTGGCCAGTTAGTACACAACATGACACCCAGCACACAATCATAAACGTGTGATAATGATGAAGGTCACACACACCCAAATATGTGTTGGACTTCAGAGTACAACATATGGAAAGCTCACACTGGGCATGCTCGCACACTTTGATAAATGAGGCATATGTCAGACAACATGACATGGAAAGGCTGAACTGGGCATGCTCACACACTTAGGCCATATCTCTGTGTAGCAGTTGGCCACACATATCTGGTATTTGTACGTGTCAGTCCAGGAACCAACCACAACACAGCAATCAGCCCAGTGCACACAGTAAATGACCACAGAGACATAAGTGATATAGTGGACCGCCGTCATATGCAAACATCTGCCACAGATACACAAGTTGGTCATAGGAACAGGGAAGGCTATGGCAATAAAGACCTGCAAACAGTAGAACAGCACTACAAATATTGTGCATCTGACAATTGAACATATGGGTGTAGAGGTCAATACTAGGCTTCTTGCCCCAGGGAATGGCAGCTCAGCCAGAGTGTGCTTGGCATCTGCATCCCCAGGATAGTAGGCTACTGTGCCACTGTACAGTATGTCACAGAAGGCGACATGTGAGGCTAGTGAGCTGTGCCTCTGTCAAGCAGGGGCACCGTGGAGGTCTCAGGGATTGAATGTGCTAAGCCACAGCCATGTTGTCGGTGTGTGCTGTGAGAGGTTTGCTGAGGATCTCTGACAGTAGGAGTCCGTCAATAACAGACTGAGGGGAGCCCTACCTGCATTCTCTGGACGATTCCACTGTCAACACTGTGTTGTAATGAGTATGTGTGAATGAAGTGCCGTGCTGGAAACATCCACAGATGTCCTCCCTCTGTGGGCTACAGCTCTGCAATGTAGTAGGTCGCTCTGTCTGTAGAACGGCGCATATATGGCCGGTGTACAGCTGACAGGTGTCTTGTTGTGGAGCAGTCATGGGTATATGTGGGATAGCATGACCAATGCAAACTGTACACATGCTCACAGGATGCAAGTGTCAAGGATTATGCTGAGTGGCCAGTATAGTCCTCCAGCATGGGTCCTCTGAAGTCATCCACCCCAGTCTACACAAGTGTAGAGTCTGCTTGTGCTAAACACAGTTTGTGTGCAGTGACAACCTTGCCTGGGGGTGGAGATGGGATATGGATGCCCAGGGAAAGGTGGACATGGGCAGGTATCAACAATGGTGGTCTACCTCTGGTGTGGAACAGTGAGTACCCACGTTGCAGATGGACAGGTGCAATATGTATTAACCCATGTGGCTGTGGTGTGTGGTTCTGCCATAACACATGGACCCACAAATTGTAGTGGCGGTAGGGTAAAGTGGTAGAGGCCTGAGTAGTTCTCACACACAATATGCCTGTACCTGATGTTAACAACTGGAATGGTGTATGTGAATACCTGCATATCCTGGCACTGTTCCCAGGGAAGCTAAGTGTGTGTCCTGGATGTGGGTGTGGTGTGCTGGACTGGTTGTGTTGTGTGTTACAGGTTCTGTGGTCCCAAAGCATGGTATAGAACATAACCTGCTAGTGCGATGTGCACATCTGACCCTGATGTAGGTGGCTGCAAATGCATATACATGCTATCCCCCACCTGACAGGTAGTACGACATCTACAAACCTCTGTGGAAATGAAGATGTCAGCACCCTAGAAATACTACAGGTGCAGAACAGATGCCCAGTAATTCGGATAGTGCGCTCTGCTAATGCATCGCCCTCAAGTGTCATAATATAGTTAGGTAGGGGTTCGAATCCTGCAAATGTGTGTGTGTGTGCAGATATGTCTGCGGGAAATGTTCCTTTTGGCAACTGGGAGAACACACTACAGGATGCACACGCCCCTTTCTAAACACAGATGATGTCAGCACCCTATAAGTACAGCAGGAGAAGGGAAGCCTCCCAGTAATGCGAATAGCGCGCTCTGCTAATGCGTTTCCCTTGTGTATCGTAATGTAATTAAGTAGGATTTTGAAACCTGTAAAGACATGTGTGTGTGTCCATTTCCATATGAAAAACATGTTAGCTTTGGCAATCAGGTGATCACACTACCTGATGCACATTACCCTTTCAAAGTACTGATGTTGTCAGCACCCTATAAGTATAGCCAGAGATGAGGAACTATCTAGTAAACCAAACAGTGCGCTTTGCTAATGCGTCCCTCTCACGTGTCATGACATAGGTAGGTAGGGGAATGAATCCTGCATATGGCAAGTGTGCATGTGTGTGGGGGTAGTAGGGTGTGTGTAAATGCAAGTGTGAGGGAACAGATCCTTTTGGCAAATACTACTATACACCAGATGCTGCATACTCCACCAGTAAACACAGGGGATGTCACCACACTATCAGCACAGCCAAACAGGGCTAGTTGGCTAGTAATGCCAATAGTGTGCTCTGCTACTGTGTCTATTACCATCGTCACAGTACAGATAGGCATGTTTTGGTAACCCACAACTATCACGTGTGGTTGTGTCACACAGTATAACCTTGTGCGGGTGTTTGTACATAACAATGCATGCCATTGCCTAACCCAGCAATGGCATTGCACACATGATGTATGTGTGTGACACATACACATAAATACCTGTGACCTGCAGTAGTTACCATGTCTGACACATGCTTTGTGTGGATAAATGGTATTAGCAATGTATACCAATATGACTGTGTCTTACTGTGCAGAGTCCACACGTGGTATGTCCCTATACAGTGTGGCTGTCTATGGTGAAAGACCTACATCAGGGGATACACATCAGGTCTGGGCCATATAGTGTACATGTAGTCAATATACAGGTGCTGCATGTTCCCACCTGTTGTGGTAGTGGTAACATGTCATTCCCCTGCATTTCGGTGACCACATGCTGTGAACTCTTCAACTAGAGTGTTGTAGCTACAGTAATGCTCACACACAATGTTCGGCTGGATGCAGTATGGCCTTGTAAACACAGTTCATGAGACTGTCATTTTGCCGGTGTTGTTATGGAGGATAGGTGGTCTTCCTGTGTATCTGAGGGTTGTGTGTGCCATGCTATGAACCAGATGGCAGTCCGACACACTGTCAGCTGCACATGAGTAGGCCCTGATGGTTTGTGCTGTGCCAACAACCTGGAGGTGTGTGTATCTGTGTTAACTTGGGATACCACCCCCCTATCCATGTGTGTTACATGTGTAGGGGACGACAGGCATGGTATGGGGCATAACCTGTCAGTGATGGGTAACACCTGTGAGCCATGAATCATGCATCCGGTACTGCACAGACACTGCAGTTCACCATGCTGAGGGCAGTGTCTGGTGCATGCATCCTCCAGTGTACACTGCTGTAGTTGTGTAGCAGCACTGTTTGTGTCCTAACCTGTGTGATACCCACAGAGGTTGCTATGTAAACCATGTCCTGCAGCATAAGGCAGTATGTGTGTACCAAGGAGCCTTGCCAGTATACATCGGGCCATGTGTGTCACGTGCAGGATGACCCATGAACATCAATGTGGCTTCCCTAGCATGTAAGCACACGTTGACAGCCAGTGGATACCCTATGAATGACAGTGGAGACTGAGCATAATGTAGACATACAACAGCCTTCCCACATATAGTGGTAGAATACCTGGGGAGGGTATGTTGGCAACCAACATCAGGCTCATACTGGCCTGTGCCACATGCTGAGAGATCCATTCTATGTTCCCTATCATGTAGTCCAGGGAGGTATGTCCCAGGCAGCCACACTGGCATGGTCAATGAGTGAGTCATATCTGTCCATGCCTCTGTCTGACCTGTATGCATGTGTGCTGTGGTGGACCATAGTGCCCCTGAGTCATATCACTGTGACCTTCACCAGATACAGCCTGTTGAGTGGGACCCCAGTGCAGCACACGTGACAGGTACCTGACACGTCTGTAGCAGGTGTGTTGTGTAGCCCTACAGGCTGTGGGTGTGTGGCACAGGGGATGTGCGTGCCATGTGTGGCATGTGCTCTGTTCCGACGGAACATATGCCTGTGTGCCAGCTGCGGAGGTGTGTGATGCACAGGCAGGCTGCTAGTCTGAGTCCCCACGTATGCCCCAGTGTGTTCAGCATGCTGTCAGTGTGTGTCAATGTCTGACTGGTATTGTCGCCACTGTAATATCATGTATTGATTTATTTATTTATCCTACATATGTTGACTGGGATAGCCCAACTGGATGCATGTCCATTTCCAGGGTAGGCCCGTGGAGACAAGCTACGAGGGTAGCAGATACAGCATTACAGAATACTAGCATTACATAGTACAAACAGATTATTTACAGAGATTACATAAGTAAGCAGGTCCAACATGTTCCACAGGTTAATGTTAGACCTGAGCACAAGCCAGGATTAAATTGTAGTTACACAGTACAGTGGTTCACACAGGTTACACATCCGAGTTAGCCAGGCTTGATACATTGACATAGCCAGTTACGTGACAAATGTTGTTTGAGTCTACTGTTAAATGACCTAAGGTGGACATTAGGGTAATATCAGCTGGAAGTGAGTTCCAGGATCTACTTACAGGATTTGCAAAGAGAGAATCACCAGCTGTGTTAATAAACTCGCTAGTTTGAAGTAGTACATTGTTAGAGGATCGAAGCGGTCTAGGATTGTTATAGGGGGTGATTATAATTTAAGTGCAGGAGTATTGTCTGGATTATAGAGGATTTTATAGGCCATAATCAGTTGGTTATACTGTATTAGGCTGGGTATTGCAAGCCAACCAAGCTGATTTAGATTGATGCAATGATGTGTCCTAACAGGCGGGCCAGTGGCAAACCTGGCAATGTGGTTGTAGCAAATCCAGTGCTTGTTAAGGACAGTCTTGTTCATATGTGAGAGTAGAGGGGATGCATACAGAAGGGCTGAAACAAGGTGTGAGCGAGCTATGGCACCTTTAGCTGGAGGGGCTAGGAAGGCTTAAATTCTGTAAAGTGACCCTAGCTTTCTATTGATGGCTTTGCTAATCTGGTTAACATGTATGTCACATATGAGGTTATTGTCTATGATGACACCTAATAGTTTCGGAGATGGGTCAGGGAGATTATTGTGCCATCAGTTGATGTTATGGTAACGGTGAACGTGGTAGACCTACGTGTTGGTGGAATAACAGCAGTTTAGTTTGATTGGGATTTAGGATCAGACGATGTTCAGAAAGCCAGTTTGCTTTTGTATTAAAGGTGGTCTGGGTAGCTGACCATAACTCTACTGGAGATGTGGCTGAGCAGATCAGAGTAGAGTATACAGCATATTGGATACAGCTGACTTTTGGGATGACAGTATAACGGTCGTTAATGATGATGGAGGACAGCAAGGGCCCTAGGATAGAGCCTTGTGGTACTCTGAGGGTGTTAGGTAGAAGGTTAGAGGGTTTGTTCTGCCAGAGGCCGGCCTGCTGTTGACCATGCAGGTAGGATTGACACCATTGGAAGGCTCCAGTATCTAGACAGTCTGTGCAGGGTGTGGAGTCCAAGTTGGTGATCAACCATATCGTATGCCTTTGAGTTATCCAAAAAGAGGGCTGTGGATATATAATTAATGTTGCAAGTATGGCTTATGGTGTTAGTAAAGGCTAGGAGGCCTGACGTAGTGCTGTGATGAGGACGTAAGCCATGCTGAGTGTCTGCCATAATGCGAGTTTGGATTAGGTGGTGCATGACTTGTCTATGACGAACGTCTCCATAATCTCTGCAAGTGGAGAGAGTATAGCTATTGGCCTATAAGTGGAGACTTCAGTAGAGCTGCCTCCTGTGTGAAGTGGGATTACATATGACATTTTCCAGATGGTGTGAAAGTTAGATTCTAACATAGTACCTTTGATTACCTTTGAGACGGGGTAAGCAATAGCATCATCTGGTTTTGATAGGTACTCGGCAGGGTGTTGATCAGCACACAGTGTAGTGGGTTTCACTGTTACAACCAAGGTACGGAGAAGTGAAGTGGCGACTGGTTGGCAGCTGGACGCAAGTAGTTTTCTAGGGGTGCTGCTTTCAGGACCAGGGGAGCTAGGAGGTAGATTGCTAGCTAGGGCCTGCAATGTCTCAGTAAAGGACTGGTCAAAGCTATCAGGAACATCTTCAGGGATATTATCAATAGTAGCAGCAGGGATTGGGTTTGTCATTTGTCCTGGACATAGTATATATGACATGCCACCTGACAGGGTATGGCATCACTGGGTTCAGAGAGACCAGTCCCCAGATTGGCTGTGTGGTGGCATCCCACGCATGTGTTGTACATTCCTGGCCAAGGGTGATGGCTGACTGCATACATGTGGCAGCTGTGACAATGACACATGACCCACATAAACCACGACTGGACCATAGAGGCGATTCACAGGTTACCTTTGTACATGCCACCCTAGTAGTGTGATTGCCATGGTGAGTACCAACACATAGGGCCAATGGGGAACAACATACTGAAGGTGTGTATGTGTGGGTGGACTGCCTCTGTCTCATAGCACTGACATATATGACTGCACACGTGGGTAAATGCCAGGTAAGATGTGTGCAATGTGTCACAGGCAACGTACATGCGTACAGGACAGACAGTGACGTTCTGTCATGTGTAAGGTTGACACATATGGTACGCTATGCAGATGTCACTAGCAGTCTACAGAAGCACTATAACTCTGCATTGCAGGTGTAAGCAGTGTTCCAGGGGACCCCAGGCGAACATGCATGCAAACAAGGCTACAGTACACAGGGCTGGAAGTACTGCATTATACAACAAAGAAGGGGTAACAATAACAGTAAGTAACAATGCAAATATGTAGGCACTATCAACATGTACCCAGGAATACGCAGCACAGATGCCCATGGTAGAACCGATATTATGTCATACTTATTTGTGATCTGGACAACATTGGTACTGCACACATATCTAGATGCGTGAACATACACATGGCATAGTCGTTGTGGGCATCTTGACACCATTACTGCACATGTCCACCATTGCATATCACTACTTGCGTTAGCTTTCCCCCTGTACTACCCATGTATGCGGCTATCTGTTGACAACCTTACCACCGGCATGCAATTATGTGCAGCTGTTATACTTTGGTATGTACTATGGGTGCAGATAACAATTCAGGACATTCATACAGTTACTACAGCAGGCATGCTGGGGTACACACACAGTCATAGCAGCACACTGTGCTGTTACCAACATGATACTACTAATACACATCTATGTAGTCACCCTGTGCATCAGCAACGTGTTTATCTGTTCCTGCAATGATGTTGGAGATTGCAGGAGGTGGCACAGTGTCATCATATGCACAGGGTGTGGATTAGGTATGCCTGAGTCAGCCACTGATACCACCAATTGACATGTGTGTGTATGTGTGTTGGTGAGGGGCAGCAATACAGGGTGGGGCAGTGTTGGTGCAGTGTGTGCGTGTATGTGGTTGCCCTAAGTGTTAACATTTCGCATGTGTGTATGCATGCACACAGTTCCCCCTCATGGCTGCCATATACAGGGGTTTGTGGACAGCCACAGACTGCACCTGGCAGGCCATACAAATCAGTGTCTGTGTGCACGGACATAGTACCTGTGCCTGGCAGGGGTGCTACGGACCGTATCCAGTACAAAGCCTGACTGGGTACTGTCATCAGAAGTGGGAGTGTGTTGACTGGACACATGTCCCTGTTGGGACTGTCCAGAGCCACGTGCACGTGGTCTCCTGGGGCGTTCCGATGACAGCACAGACCCAGCATTGCTGGGGCTGCTGCTGGCACTATGGGGGCGTGTGCGAGCCTGTTGCCATCCGCGCCGACTGCCAGCTGCTGCCGCTGCCAGCATACGGCCACGTCGATGCCGCAGACTCCCACCATTGCCCAGGCTCATGGACATCTGGTTGTGGAACTGCTGTAATATGTCCCCACAACGTCTGTCTATGACATCGGTGAAGTTACGGATAGCATCCGCAATGTCACGCATACTGTCTGTCATGGCTGTGCAACATGCTCTGAGCTCCCTCAGACCCTGTCTGGTGTACCTTTCCATACATGACTGAGCCTGCATGACAGTCCGAAACATCGCTGAGGTTGACAAACCTCTTTGGGCACATCGGCCAGAGGCAGTACGCCCACGGATGCTCCCACTAGAACCCATGGGCAACTGTCTGTGTGGTACCATCGGAGGACCCTGCCCATGGCTGCTTTGTGGGGATGCATGTGCCACAGGTACCACATTACTCTGGTCTATGCCCGCTGTATCCTGTCCATCACCTAGGGACAATGGTGACATAGGATGTATAGGCAGGATGACTGTGCGCAATGATGGGGTTGACAGCTGTGTACTGTCAATTGGCTGACCAATGGCAGACCCTGACACACCTTCCTGTACCATTACACATATATCATCATTACCAGTAGCCGTGGCACAGGATTCAGGTTCCCTGCTGCAGGTCACCAGAGCAGCCCCAGAACCTGTGGGATGAAGACAGGAAACACAGTTTACATTCTCCAGACATTGTTACCAGTGATGCACTTATACACACATGCACACATGGACACATGCACACAGGCACACATGCACACATGCACACAGGCACACATGCACACATGCACACGTGGACACATGCACACATGGACAAATGCACACATGCACACGTGGACACATGCACACATGGACACATGCACACGTGTTCACATGCACACATGCACACATGGTCACGTGTACACATGCACACATGCACACATGCACACGTGGACACTGGCACACATGCACACGTGGACACAGGCACACCTGCACACATGCACACATGGGCACTGACACACCTGCACACATGCACACATGCACACCCTGCAGTATACACACAGAGCACTACTGAGTTACACTACTGTAACTAGCATTATCAGGACTATTATAGGTTATGTTAAACACACTCACCAGCATGGATGGCCTGTCTCTCTGTAACCCTGGAGGGACCTGCACAAATGATGAGATTAATGTCAGTGGGCACATCTGTCCCATTGATATTGCATATGATACAGTGTACAGAACAGTCAGGTGTACATATGGCATATTACCTGCACGCTCCATTTCGTGCTGCTGTGTGGAACCAGCCTCCATCATAATGCAGGTGTACTGCTGTTGGTGTTCTGGGGCTGGAGCCACAACACTTAGGAGTAGCCCCTCCAGTCTGGTGAGGGGGGGATGTGTGGCCACCCCACCTCCTGTGGCAACCTGTTGCCTGTGGATATCTGATGCACGCTGCCGGACACTTCGAATTAAATCACTGCAGTGATGTCGTACCTGCTCATATGTCCTGTTATGCGTGCCAATTTTATTTACCCTATGGACAAGGTCTTGCCACAGTGCGGCCCTCTCCTGCTGGTTCTGACTGGTGCGGGAAAACAGGATGTCATACTCCCGCACCAGGCTCTGGTGGATCTCCTCATCTTCCGCCACAGAGTAGGCGGGATTATGCTGTCGCGCCATCTCCCTGGAAGAGAACACAGACAGGATATCAGCAGACCATGTCAGCAATGTATGGCACACATACTATACATGATACTCATGTGTAGTGATATACTACTACTCCCACATGTTGCATGTGTGTGTGTCGTGGTGGATACACAGGTACATGGCCAGATATCAGTGCTCAGCCAACACCTGTGCAACAATACCTGCCACATTCCACACAACGTAGTAGCATGCCCCATCGGTCAGCACACACTGACAGGTGCAATGCACAACCTCACTCTGGGGGTTCATCCCAAGGTACTGTATGTGGGACACCGTCCACTACTGTGATGTGGACAGACGTTACTCGGCCTGGATATACATATCCCACCACCACCACCAGCACAGTAGACTACTTTGATATGTATGTGGTTAGACAGTTATTCACTTGCTGGGACTGGGATGGTATCCATGCAGCACACTGGGCCAGTGGAAGCCACAAGCCACACTGCTGACCCCTTTGCAAATGCTTACCACGGACATGCTGCGGATTGCATGACACTTGCACACACATGTCTAACCCAGACCCTATACACAAAGGTTAGGCATCCTGTCCAGTGGACCCCAGACAGAGGCAGATTGTATAAAAATAGCAGGAGGCTACTGCAGGACAGAGCACATTCACATTAAGGGTAGGCATCTGTGGTCAGCACTGGTACTACACTACAGTCCGTCATAACAACAGCCACAGCCTACTCTGGGAGGGAAATGGACACAAACACTATGGATGACCACAAGGCCTTCTTCAGTTATGTTACACATATGGACCACATGCCTCAGATATGCTCTGTGTTAATCCACACCTACTTAACATTCACCAAACACACACATATTGGCAACATTCCTGCAGACATGTTCGGTGCACATATCCCCCCTCCTTCTCCCTCACCTTTGGGATATTTATCCCAGCTGGATGTAACCTCCCTATCATCGCACATGTCCAGGTGAGGGCCACCCTCAGCAGAGGAGAACACACAGCATCACTGTGACCTCGTGGTCCCCCTGGATGTGTGCTACCAGCACTCTGAGGGGACATACCACCGCATGTAACACTGATAGTTTATCTTGGCCGTGCTACAGGATATGTACCTGGACAGTGGCATACAGCAACAGTGATCCCACAACACTAAGGGGGCACCTCGACTGACCCTGGGAATTACCACATCATATGCATAATGGGCCTGGTCTGCTACGCTATGGGATTATGCAGTATGGGATGCATATGCAGTGACATCAGGTACCTGCAGACACTTGTTCCCAGCCAGTGTGCCTTTGGGATGGGCTGATCCTGACATTTGGGCCTGGCTGACATTTCAAAGCAGTCACTACAGCCATTGCTAGGCCAACGCACAGACACATGCTACCAGGATCCTGGCCTATGACTGCTTGACATGTGATGTATGGTCATCCCCTTTTGTTGGAACTACGTACACACAACATATCACATGGACATACCTATGGATACAGACCTATGACACATTTGGAGGGTTCACAGTATGCACACTATTAACCTGCTACTTTGCATTACCTCTGTTTGTCACAGCTGGTTGCGTTACCACAGCTTCTGCTTGCTGCTGCTACTGTCAGTGCTGACAGCTTCAGGGTACAGAGAGTCACAGTGTCTGGTGTTTTTTTTTTTTTTTTTTTTTTTGCTCTCTCTCTCTCTCTCTCTTCCACTTCTTGCCCTCCCTCTGTCTGCTTACAGACAATGCAATGAATGTATTGCATGTGGGGAGTGTTAGCACTGGATGCTTTTGTAGGTATCTCCATAGGTCCATGTGATGGCCTCTGCACCAATTGAAGGCCAGCATTTGCTAATTGCATACAGCCAGTTGTGTACTGATTGCAGTTCTCACTGTGATTTCAGGTCAGTGCTATATAAGGGTATGTGTGATAGGTGTTGCCCTTTCAGACTGTGAGGGCGGGGACCATGCTGGTATGCTGTGGACAGTGTTCTGTGACTGTAAAGGTTAGTATCTCTCTCATGCTTCAGGCTGTGTTGTATATTCACAATTCTCCATTCCTCTTTCATGTTCCCTCTAGCAAGTGTGTATGCACATTGACTCCTACAACTATATATATATATATATATATATATATATATATATATATATATATATATATATATATATATATATATATATATATATATATATATATATATGTACATATGCATACATATATCTATGTACCTTAACTGACCTTATTATCTACAGGCTGCCAACTAGCATGGCTGTTTCTTTTCACACACTACTATTATGGATATCCAGTAGTTTTGACATTTATTTTAAATGACATGCTTTGTGTACTACACATCCTATATTCCCTTTACATTCATCCCTACTTTTACAGGTTATATTTATTTTAGCACAATGTTTTTGTATAAGAGTCATGGCTTAGTGGTAGGTTGTACAGACTAATGTTTCCAAGGTCCTGGTTTCGGGACTGACAGTGGGAGTTTATTTTTCTTTTGAACTGAGTACAGGACCTGTCAATCACAGTGACTAAGGCACTTTTAAGCAGTTGTAACCGGGCTAGCGCTGGTTTGCGTGGAGCTCACGCATGCGAACTGGCGGTTAGCTCCGCGCACACCTGCGCTATTTTCTTTGAAAGAAAAGAAAATGGGGAGACAGGAAAGTGGTGAAAAAGGGGTCACAAAGAGGGTAAGACAGTAGGGAAACAAGCTTGGGATGTGCAGGAGGGATGTAGGTAAGGCCCATAGCTGCCTATTTCTTCATCAGCAACAGCTGTGCATATGTATGTAATTTGGTGTGACATTTGAAACCTTCCACCCCTGAGAGAGGTGTCAGGACAACAATAATACTTGTTGTACAGCCAATTGTAATTGATAGGTTCCATGTCCAGCGGACATGTGTGAGATGGGCAGCTATGTATGGGGCGTAATTTTTTTGTGGGTACAGAGTGCCCTTTTTTATTTTTTTGTTTTTTTTTTCAGGTAAGAGTGGTATGTCAGGTGAAGGAAGTCAGTTCAGCTGGGGAGGTAGGTTGGGTAGGTAAACAGACAAGACAAACAAGACGCATACAGGGGCGGTGTATGACACGTGTGGGGGGGTTACACAATTGACGGGGATGGAGGTTTGGATATCCAGAGCCCATGAGCCCACAGATGGCAACAGTGGAACTGATATCCCCACCCATAGGCAGTTGCCACTGTTCCTTCACTGCCCAGGACAGGGCTGTGCTGGGGGCTGTGTAGGCGGGGCAACAGGCATGCCCGTTAGTTGCGCCACCCATGCCTCAAGCTGGTGTAGGGGCTCAAGGACAGAGTCCCGAATCTCCCTACGCACCACAGTCCGGACGCTACGGAGGGTGAGTGGTGGATCTCTTCCGGCCACACTTGCAGAGGGGGGGTGAGCCCCATCCCCTGCAGAGCTTCCACCCACAAGTGGCACAGGGCCACCGGAGGAGGGTCTGGACTCGGCACTAGTGCCAGGTGCACTCGCCAGCTGAGGTGGGAGAGGTGGGTCCGCTGGAACCCGCCTTCCCTGTCGTACTATGTTTTGCATTATGTCATGACAGTTTGGGTTAGTGACATATAATACCATTCACAGTTAGTTGTAACAGCATGCATTAGTATTCCCATTAACCAAACACCCAGATATTCACACCATTGAACAGCATGCATAACACATGCATAATTTGAACAGAAATACAAAGTCCAACAACATGCAGGGTTAATTGATGGCAACAGGTCATCAGGTGTGGATGTATGAACAGGGCAGATGCATCAACGGACATGCAAATATATATGACCCAACAGGACAAACGTCCAGGGGTGTTAATTGTGATTGCACATACCATTTTCACGTGGAATGGGTTATATGTGGTTATAGGGTGGGGTAAAGAAAGTAATATTAACACCTTCGAATAACAATACATATGCTGTACATTTCTAATAGCTACAGTTATATACACACTACTGTTCTAACTACAGTGTCCTATATGATAACTATTTTCACCTTGCTGATAGGACTGTTACTGCAACATCAATATACATTTTAGTGTTCTTCATACACATTCATATCAAGCTTTGTTCAGCTACATCATCTTGCTACTTTTGCCTTATATACCTGTAGACAAGTGTGGATGTTTGGTATATCAGACAATTATCCTATCTGCGTATTTCAGACTGGAAGCAACATATCCAGATTTTGGGATACACATTCCACATGCAGCAACACTTTGAACAGATTTCGCTGTTTGGTTCTGAGTCTCACATGCATTTCATTCTGTCTTGACTGCAGTATACTTTATTCAGGGGTTATTACTACTGTATTGCTGGATTCATGACACTTTCTCACACTCTCTCACTTGCTTTCATTTTACTATTCAGGATGGTACTTCTAGGCTTTATTGACATGTTTTAACAGTAGTTATTACAATCCTTTCCAGCAGTCTCACTTCTGTCATGTTTCAGTATTTCCACAGGGATATATTTCACACATGTGATTTCATCATCTTCTGCAGCTATACTTTTCAGCCTGCTGCAGGTTGTGTACTATTTTCTTACAGGCAGGGCATTTTTATTTCAGAATATATGTTGGACAGTTTCATGTTTAGTTTACACTTACAGGCTGGGAACTCTTGTAATCAAGCAATACTTGCATACACTTTCACACTGTTACTTGCAGATTTTATTCCTTACTGACTATACTGCACTCTTTTGCTGACTGTCATACTTTTATATTTCTTTACAGTTACTGGTAGTGGATTACTGACCTGCCTGGTGGTGCAACCGCACCAGCCTATCGCCATAGGCTCTGCGGTTCGCAGAATGGACACCTGCAGCTGTAATATAAATGAAGTAATATTGGAATACACATCTCCATAATATCAGCTAGTTTAATTTTTACATACATAATTAAATGTTACTTACTCAGTAGTGGGGCGTTGGGTGTTTGCCGGGCCTCCTGGATCCAAAGGTTCAGTTGGTCCTGCTTGCATCTCTTCAGGTCCGCATGGTGGTGACGGACCTGCTCACCAGTCCTTGGAATCCCTGTGGCACTGGTGAGATCATGAGCCAACTGGTCCCACGCCTCAGCCCTGTATGCTCCCCAGAGGACCTGGCCCTGCATGAGTTGGGCCTCATGATTGTGGACTAGGAGCCAGGCCATGTACCTGGACTCCTCAACACCCCACCTCTGTGCTCGAAAGTGACTACCCTCACCTACTCCTGACATTCTGCCTGCAGGTCTGTTCTACAATCGTTTATGCTGTGTATTCCCGCCTATGGGGCTTATATAGTCCGTTTTTCCCGCACATATCTGTGATTGGCCATTTTGGAATTGTATCAACTTCAGTAGACCTGCATTGTCATGCTGTAGTTTGTATTCATTCCTATATATTAGCTATTATTGCATTTCTAGGTACTGCTGTCATGGCTTAGTGGTTCTGTACCTTGACTATGGTGTATAGTATCCTGGGTTCGAACCTGACCATTGCTTTTTATTTTTCATGACTGTCTAGACATGCTGAGAGGTGTGTCTGTGTAAAGGCAGTTTTGATACGGCTTGCTCAACGTTGCCCGTCGGTTAGCTTGTTTGCGCGGTGCGCAGCTCCGTGCAAACGGGGTACACTGCTTTAAGCCTCATTTGGCTATCAGCACGCATATTACGCTCAGCTCAGTTAGGGGCACATAGATATAGCGTGTTAAACCACTGCCCAGCTACGGGCACTCATTTTGCACCAGTTAAACCACTGCTCATCTACGGGCAGATACACTCACCCTGTTAAACTGTAGCTCATCTATGGGCACATCTGGCATTATTAATTCTTTTGTTACCTCAAATTTCTTCAATATGAATGGGCTATTTCATTACATTTTACATGAGTTGTGGTTTTATGTCTACATATTTGTCAGGGACTTGTTTCCTGCTTATTTTGCAAAAAAAAAAAATGGTGTTGTGGGGGCTCGAACCATGAATGCCTGCTCTGCAGCCAGCATCTCTACCGCTACGCTATTGCTTCCTGCTTTATTTTGCATATTTAGTTTTTATATGCTTTCCCACTGATTGCTAACTGTAGCTGCACTACGGGCATGCCTGCGCAAATGAGCGCACTCACGGTTAAACATCTTTACAGTTTAAAAAAACATTATAACATGTTCATTTATATTTCTTTTATGTTCATAGTCTGTGGGGGCATGTGTTGTGTTCTGTTTATTCACATTTCCGTGGACTCTGTAGTGGGTGTTTCCTTTGGGTACTTTTCCTCTTCTGGGAGCGTGTCCGCTTACAGGGCTCGGCCTATGGACACGCCCCCTACTGTCTTACATGGACCATGTTGGCCTTCAGTGTGATTCAGCATGCTCTCATTAATATGCAGAGCATGCTGACATCACTCCATTTAACTGCAGCCTCCGTGTATGAGTTATAACTCTTACACGGAGGCTTTGTGAATCCTGCCCATTGTCTTTGAATGATGTGGCTACTTTTAGAACCACTTTTTTGAAATTGTTTCTTGTAATATAGGATAAGTAAAACTATATTTGTGATTTTATAAGATAAGTATTTGGGATTGTAAAGGCTCCTCATTCCTTTGTTTCTTCAACATAGGATTTTATGGTACTTACATAAAATCAACACGTTATTCATTATTTGATAATATTGTTTTTTAGAATATATATTTTAGTAAGTATGTTATTGCGAAAGCTATGTATAGCTACATATAATTGTGTATAGTTGATATACTTTAAAATAATATATAGAGGTAAATAAGGAATTTAAGCATGTTTTAAGATTATAATATGAATTTATGTATTGATTGTAAGAATGTTTAATGTTAGTAAATATATGAAATAATTATTACGGTATACTGGTTATAGCAATATAGTTTTAAGAAGATATTGTACGATATAGATTTATATAAGTAACATATAAGATATTTGACTACTGTATTAACGGTTTGGAGTACACATTATATTAACATTAGATTTAATTATAGATAATATATTATACTACATTTTACTGTTCTGTTTTAAATATAAAATGTATAGAATAATAAAGAGTTATAGAGTACTCATTTATTGATTTATAATTACATTTTTTACTGAGTTTCAGATAATACATGTTTTGATCCTATCTAGTGGATTGTATCTTGATAATATTAATATAAAATAAGTTGGTATATTATGGATGTCTGTGTGGCCTTAATATATGTTAATTTAACAATGAGTTTTGTAACTATATTTAGTACAAAGGTACAATAGATAATGTTTAAATATTGTAGTTATAAAAACATAAGTTGATATCTGTTTGATATATTGTTTTAAATATTACAAAGACAGATATAGTTCATCAAAATATGCATATTAGATATATGAGATCCATAATGCAAGTGTTCTTTAATATTTTGATTTAAGAAAATATTTGTTTAATATAAAAAAATAGTAACAATGGGTTGAGGCTAGGCTGTGTAATGGAGTTGTCACTGAGTGGTTAATATGATTTTTATCATCAAACCAGGTATTTTTTTATTCCATGACAATGAGTATACATGTTTTTAGAATAGATTATCCAGTATTATTCAGTATTATTATCAGTGTACTTGTCCATAACAAATTGTATTAGAATATGATCAGTGTTCATTGCACTGAACTTACAAATGTATTTAATTAAATATCAATGGCCTAAATAATCCATTAAAAATAGGTAGTTTAATTAAATACTAAAAGTCACACAAAGTTCATATATTTTTACAGGAAAAACACTTATTGAGCAAAGACTTAGACAGATTGTTATTAAAAGATTATTCAATTCTATTGAGTTGTCATTTTAAATAAAAAGGCACCTTTATTCTTTAGAAAAATTCATCAGTTATGCCCAAAGTAGTAAATACTTATTCTGATAAAATGGTATGCTGGGTTTGGTGGATGTAGAGATAAAAATATATATGTTTAATACTTATTGAATTCCTGAAATTGGAGCTAAGATTGCTAAGAAATATTTAGACATCATAACATTGCATGCAAAATGACAAATATTAACAGCTGGTGATTTTAATTGCATCTTATGAAATAAGTATGCTACAGACTATCTTCATTTGCTAAACATTTAGATAATTTTATAACCTCAATGAATATGAGAGATATTTATGATTTCAGATTGGAAAATTCTCTTAAATATTCACATTATTTATTTAGATTTGGTACCCAAACTAATACTGATAAAGTTTTTACTTCTAGTGGTCTATATTCTAAAACAGAGGAAGTGTTAATAGTATCATGCCTTTAACTGATCACAATGCAATTAACTTAATACGTTGTCAGAGACTTTCTGCATATATAATTAACATTAATGATTTTATTGAATGTTTTTTTCAATGAATTGAATCAATTCATGGAGTTTAATAATGAAAGTTATTTTATGGGATACACTAAACACTTATTTATATTGTACAATTAAAAAGAAGCAATATCCCTTCAATCTTCAAACAAAGTAATGGGGCATCAACAGCCTCCCTAAAAACAGAGGAATCACAGGTATAGGCCAAGATTCCACAGAAGGAGGTTTACCACCTTACAAAGGGGACAAATAAGAATTAACGTCTTGCAGAATACCCTCCTTAGTGGTAACAGCCTCACCTGAAGAGGACAACAAACTGTCAGTAAAGGTCTCCTTCCTAAGAGTATATTTGCCAGCATAAGGGAAGAACTCCTCACCCCTTCCCTTTTAAAGCATAGGCTAAGTTCCAAAGAACCACTCTCACCTTATCAAGGTTATGCAAATGCAACTCATGGAGGTGTTGAAGAGCAGTGGCAGGTGCATGATGCACAACAGACTGAAAAGCAACATAAAGGGAGTTGAAAGAACCCTTAAAAGGAAATAATAAGAATAGCAAACCAAGAAAAATGGGACAATATCTTTAAAGGCCAACCACCAAGAAGAAAGAGAAGAATACAAAGGAAACAGAGTAAAATGATCATGCCATAACTCAGTGATGACCTCTTGCCAGGCAGAAGTAAAAGTCCATGGACCAGTAAAACAAGAAAGACCCCTACCCTTACACAATACAGAAGAAACTCCAAAGGAAAAAGACAAAGCAAGGTGATCAGGAAAAGGCCCAAAAGACAAGGAAGAAGAAACCATTTCAAAGGTAGGACAACAAAATCAGTAATCAATTCAGGTGGGAGCAGCCCCATGAAAGTAAATAAAGGCAGGAGGACTACATATAGTAAGAGAGGTCAAACGTAAAATGTCCTTACTACAATGGACACTAGAGTCCTGTCTGACCCTAGAACACCCTGGTAATACACCACAGTTAAAGTCACCAAAAAAAAGAATAGGTCATCAGTTAAAAAATAAGGTTACAAAAGAAATAATATGCAATGCTCAGACACTGGAATAAAAGCATAAACAATCACTAAATGTACAAAAGAATGCCTACACATCAAATCCACCACTAAACTCCTACTAGGCAAAACCAACCAACAGACTCCTAAGAACTAATACTCAGAATCTGATTGAACTTCACAAACTTGCCCATCCAGCAGGCACACTTCTACTCTCTTTTTCCTTAGTATGTCTCTGGAACTACCTCCCACCTCACATCTGTCTCACTAGCAGCCCCTCCACCTTTAAAACTCTGCTCCACTCACACCTAACATCTCTCTGGGAATGTTCATGTTCTCATCCTGCATAACGTCCCCAGTAGCTACTTTACACCCTACCCTTTCTCCCTTTCTCCTTTTATCCTGACTCAACTACCTACCTCCCCACTTCCTCTTTCTCTCTTCTGCCCCTAACTCATCTCTCCCTTACCTCATTTAACCTATATATCCCCCACTGTTCATATTTCCTTTGCAGGAGCATATATATTTGTAAATAGCTACTTATGGTTGTAATTTACTTGTAAATGCCTACTCATTGTTGTAATAGACTTAACATGTATTTTAGCAATGATACAGACTATATATTTGTAAACTTTTACTAATGGTTATATAATTTCTGTTTTTCATGAAATACCTTGTTTTCATGTACTCTTCTTGTACTATAACAACCTGTTATTTTATACATTGTATCTATGGAGCTTTTCTCCCCAGAACTCCATTGAAAATGGGCTCTTTTGGCCCAATGGACCGTCCTGGCAAACCGACTTCAAATAAATAAATAAATAAATAAATAAAACATGAATAACATCCCTAACAACCACAACAGATTTATGATACAGTAACCCAAAACCAGACCTATGATCTGTCTCTAAAGACCAAACCACCCCATCCCTCCATAGATTGTCCTATTGGGAACAGTAACACAGGAAAGCCTACCCACATCCAACAAACAAACAATATCAGAGTGTAAGGCATAAACCCAGAAGGTACAGGAGGACAAGCAGAATCAACATGAGAACAAGAACATAAACAGCACCACTGTAGACAAGCTCTAGAAAATGAGTGCATTTTCTAGCTCGACAATCAGAGACCAAGTGAGAAAAATCACCACATAAAAAGCAGGACTTAGGCCATCCTGCATACCTCAAAATGCCTGTCTGATCAGACAACACACACCAGGCAAATGGGAAACACCAGAATCAAGGACATGCAAAGCCACCAGGTCTCCCACACCCCATTCCAAACTCCATCAGCATCAGAATCAAATGATTTCTTAATAGACAAAACATCAGCACACCAAGAAAGTAAAAACTCCTTAACTTGTGCTTCTGTAACATAAATAGAATGAAAATACAAAATAAGTTTACACTTATGACACATTTACTTCAGAAAGCATATAATCAGACCAAGTCTCCTGATGTTTATGTGCAGCAAAATAAGAAACCAAAGTAGAAACAGCCTTGTGCTCTTCAAAATAAACATTAGAAAAAGCACCCCTTCTCCAGTGAATAACAGCACACAAAGACTGTACAGACACATTCAAAAGTTTAAAGAATCCCAAATAAACTTACATGAAAGAGGGTGACTTGAAGTAGACTTAAGATGAAGTAAAGGCTTAGAAACAATCCTAGACTAACTCAGAGAGCTAGACAATTTCCAGAAGCAGAAACTGCCATTTTTGCCACAGCAGCATAAGACTTGGCCTGAGAAACAAATAGAGAAGCAACAGAAGTCACAGCACTAGTAGAGCTGTAGCAGGAGCCAAAACAGCAGAAACAGGAACAACAGAAGCCAAAGAACCATCCTGAAGCTCCATTTCATCACCCCAATGAAACACAGACACATTACCAGAGTCATAAGCCTGAGAAGAAGTCTTATTCACAGATAAAGTTGTTAAATGAAAAGAAGACTGTGAATCAGTAATACAAGGCAAAGTAGAAGAAACAACAGGGGAAACAGAAACACTAGCTACAGTACTCTCAGCAGAAACAGCTGCCATCATGCTTCATCTACAAGTGAAAGCAAGGACTTCCTAGGGCTTGGAGTAAGCACCCTCATTGGTTCTTTTGAGAATTTTTAATTTTTTTTAAGCTTTTAGCTTCTGGTATTCAAGATGGGTTCTGCTTCTTTGAACCAAGCTGAACTGAGATGAGCTACCAGCCACAACTCTGAGTTCAACTATTAGACAAATAGAGGCTACAGAGCTTCCCCAATACCATAAGTTGCCTGTTTTTTTTTTTTTTTTTGCTTGATTATACTATTTACTGCACTTTTTATTGTGTTCTGCTTATTTAATACTGTATTTTAATACTGTAAACTAAACTGCACTGTTTATACTGCATTTGTCTAACTTACTGTACCTGTTAAATTGTATTTCATTGCTGTTTTCATTGTTGCAAAGCTTTTCTTCTTGTTATTTTCAATGTTTGCAAAGTAATATTTGCTACTTTTCACTGTTTGCAAAGCATCTGTTCTATTTGCTCTGTTTTCCTGCCAAGTAGTGTTTTAAATATTTTTTTTTTTGCTGTTTAAAACATTTTTTTAGTGAATCCTTCCTGTTTTTCTGCTCTTTAAAAGATTTTTAAGTGCCCCAGTGTTGTTTTCCTGCTGTTTAAAACATTTCTATTAGTGTTTCTAGCCTAAATTAGTGTAGATTGTACCTGTAGCATAGTCCAGACACAAGTTTGCTGCCTCTGGGTCTGCTTGTAGTGCCTATTGCATTCTAATCACATTTTCCAAGCCATCTTTGATTGGAAAGGGCCCTTCTTCACTATTGTGAGAGAAGTGTGCTCATTGTAATTTGTCTGGTGAAGAGTGATTGATCTAGGGCTTGGAGTAAACACTCTCATTGGTTCTTGTGAGTTTTTTTAATTTTTTAAAAGTTTTTAGCTTCTGGTATTTAAGCCCTGCATTTGAGTGGTTTCTGTGTGTTTGCATGTCAGACAGCACCACAGACTGCTGCGCAATTATGCGTCATAGCCAAAACTGATAATTTATACAATTTTCCCTTAGATACAGCTGTAGTACATTAGTGTAGTCCTCATCTTTAGTACATATCTGGTCTAAGAACTATTGCTAGTGAGCTGTGACCTATTGAGCCACCAGCCAAAAACCCCATCAGAAATACTCATCTACAGATCACCTCCTAGATCAGACCTGAAAGCACCCCCTTTGTGATAACAGTTCTTCAAACCTGGCATTATGGACAGTTGGACTACCCTTATTTCTCCTGCCAGCCTTGTTGACTTGGGTCTCCTGAGGCAGTATAGCAACTGCATCATGTATACAGACAACCCTCTACTATTAACTCACTCTAGTATAGAGTGTGAGAACTGTATCTACACCAAGAATATTGAATCCCTGATCTCTCACACTCAAAACAGTAACACTGAATGGGTTGCCAACTCATCCACCACAGCTCATGCACATAGTACCACTATGTGGCACAAAAATCAATATATACTGAGGTTATCTAAAAAAAAACTTACTGAAATACCAGAGACTTCCAAAATAAAAGACTTTTACAACTAAAACAGTTCCCACAACACCCAAGACACATAGCAACACCAGTCTCACCTACCAAGCCCTTAAAGCGTAATGCTCAAAACCCAAATTTTGTTGTCATTACAGACACCATAGTTTGACACATGGATGTCTCACTCACCAGGTTAGATAAGGAGGAAGTCAAAGGCAGCTGCCTGTGTGGTGCCAGGTTTCATCCAATCATGCAAACACTCAGGTCTCTCAGCAACAAGTGCCATTATGATTCTGTCATAGCTCATGTTGAACTGAAAGACCTGAGACGTACCTCACTGGACTATATGAAGGGAGGCATGTTTGAGCTCTCTGAGTATATGTTCCAGGCAGTTATGTTCCTAGCCTTGAGAAGCATATTACCTTCACCTAGAATGATGCCACAGTATAAAGAAAAAAATATCAATTTCAATAATTGGCTTAATATTTGGTGTCATTCAAAGCAGATCCAGTTTAAGTCAGCCTGGGATGACATGGTCAACAAACCTTGCTACCTTGCCAGAAACAGTTTGCACCTGCCACCACTAGGCTTTCAGATGCTGGCAAAGGCTCTTGCCTCCCCCATATCGCCTTTGTTAGGCAAGGTTTCAAAAACAAAATTGCCAGTGTGAAAATTGCCAACCATAACAAAATAACACCATGCAAGCCCTTCTATCTATACAGTCATAGAAACCTGGTTCAAGGCTTCAGAGAGTACCCTGGTCTCGCAAGACTACAATGCCTTCCACACTTTCATACCCCAAAGACAAACATGTGAGAACCAAAGGAAGTGGTGTTTCTATCTATATTATCAATAAATTCACCTCCCAACTAGTTAGACTGGATAGCTCCATGCAGTTACTCCATGTTCAGGTTACTGTGGGTAAGACCCCCATTCAGGTCATAGCTAGTTGTAGACCCCCTTCATGGATCATGAGGCCTCATTGACCAAAGTGGAGTCAATCCAAATATTGCCAAACCCTCTGGTCATGAAGGATTTCAATTATCCGACCATCAACTGGGAAACCTACTCTAGACATAACTCACTAACACAAAAATTCCTTGACTTTTTAACTCAAATGCCCTGGAACAAATTGTTCAAATCCCATCAAGATGAACAAACATACTAGATCTGGTCCTGACTAACATGACAAACAGATGCACCACCACCTCATTAGTTAAATTTGACCACAAATCAGTCACCTTTAAACTGGCACTAATGCCAGAACTCACAAAAGGCAAAATTAGACTACAAAACGTTACCAAAAGAAACTATACCCTCCTAGGGGAAGATATAAATGTATCCCAAGCCCCACCCCAAGCTGGTAGTGGTAACTACACCTAAGCTTACACTAAAGCCCTGTACACTTGTATTGATGTATAGACTCAGCTGTTCCAGAGAGAGTCAAACCAGAGCCCCAAGTAAAAAAAAGCCACCCTGGTGGACATCCAGTATCAACAAACTATAACAAATGCAAAAAGTTGCTGTCTAAGAAAACTAAGGCAATGCCTCAGCAATGGAAAAGCACACCCCTCAGCCTCAATAGGCAAATAAGACAACATGTCAAATCCAATAAGTGTAGCTTTCAGAAAAACTAGCAATCACAGCCAAAGAGAATCATAAGGCCTTTTACAGTTATGTACATAGCTTATAAGGTAGGACACAAGGATGTGCAGAGCTAGTGACTAATGGTATCACACACACTGATTTGCTAGTGGACATATTTGGCAATAATTTCAATCCATTATTCCCTCCAAACATATCACAAACATTGTCCCCAACTTCCCCCCACCCTACATATCCAAACAGCACGTCATTAAAGCCTTGTCCAAGGCAAAAGACACAGCCTCTATGGGATCAGACGGCATCCCAGGCTGTCTTTTAAACAAATTAAAACCAGAACTAGCATCACCATTAAGTACTCTGTTCAATCACAGTGGCTTTGTTCCTGTGGAATGGAGAACAGTAACAGTTATTCCCCTCCACAAAGGTGGCTTAGCAACAAACACAGGGAATTATAATCTCATAAATCTGACCAGCCTAATCTGTAAAGCCATGGATTGTATCATCATGGACCTCATAAATAAAGGCATAGGTGAGCTCCAAACCCTGGATCTTACCCAATCCGGCTTTGTGAAGGGCAGTTCCTGCCTGTTAAATCTGGTGGATTTATTTGAAAATGTGACTAAAGTTACTGATGAAAGCAAATCTGTGCACCCAGCATACCTCAACATGACACAATTCCACACTCAGGCATTACTGATAAACTTAGCAAACTGAATGTGGATCTCTTTGTTGTAAGATGGGGTGGCAACTGGCTCACAAATGAGTTACACAGTCTCAAAGTGGGTGACTCCACATCACTCTAATTCAGACCTATCACCATCAGGGTGTCACAAGGGTCAGTGGTGGGCCTCCCTACAGTTTGGTATATACTTGTCAGAAGTTCAGGCCAAAACTACGGGGCTGTGGCTGACCAAGTTTGCTAATGACTACAAACTGGGTGCAGTTATTGAATTCCCAAAGGATGATGTCAGTATACTTCAGGAGGATCTTATGCAGACCAACAACTGGTGTAGTAGTCATGGTCCTAAACTGAATGCAAAGAAATGTATCATCATTCCCTCTAGTAAAAACAATGCCCTTTCACAATATCAAATTTAACAACAATACCCTATGTTCCTATAAAGTGGTAAGAGGTCTGGGATTACAAGTAGAATGCAACCTTAACTTTGACCACCATTTGTCTACTGTAGTAAGGAAGGCTTTCTATGTAGCACTCTTGATTAGCAAAGGCATCAACTCTAGAGCAAAGGAGGTTATAACCCCTCTATATTCATCACTAATCAGGCCCATAATTGAGTATAATGCTGCTTTTGGCATGCAGCATTACAAAGCACCTGCAGCAAATGGAGAGACCTCAGAGGTTTCTAAGAAGATCAAGAGACTTCAGCAGATGCCTTACACAGACCGACTAAAGTCCCTGTCACTATATTCAGTATTGTATAGACTTCTTAGAGGAGACTTATGCCTGGCTTAAAAAGCAATCCCCGACCCAAACCTAATGAATTTGCTGCACATCCATAAATCAAATGGGACTAGATCTACTCACCAGGCACCTAAATATGGAATGTGACTTGAATAGATTGTGCTGGAAGGACAGATTTGTTTCCCAGTGACTGCCATGTCTTTGAAATAGGCTGCCAATTTATGTGAAGCAGAGCACCTCTATGACACTTTTCAAAAGGAACCTGGATGATTGGATGGAGCAATGTAAATTCTTACCAGGAATAGCACCCACAACCCTTTGGCGCATTGACTAGAGTATCAATGGTATTACATTGGGATGAATGGCTAAGCTTGAACTGACCTCTGGGTTGAGAACCTAGTAACCTTTTATTTTCCTATGACTTACATTTCTGTGAATTTTTGCTCAGTAGCAGAGCTGATATAGCAGAACTGGTTACCTGGCTATGTTTGTCTCTATAACTATCTGGACATACCAAGCTTAAATAAGAATAATTTTTTGCACTTGATCTGTTTCAGTGATAGTTAACAAAACTGTACTGCTTTTATTTATTTGCTTCATTGTTTATTTCTGGCCTCTCTGTGCATTTTCTGTGTTTTTCTCTAAGCCAAATAGTTTCACAGTGGGGGTGATTTGCATTCTGTGGAATCAGCCTACGAAGGTGTTAGCTACTGGTCAACACCTCTGTGTTTATCTGATTGCCTGAAGGTCTGTTTTCTCTGTTGCACTTCTGATATAAAAACTTACATTTCTGTGACATTGTGCTCAGTAGCAGAACTGATTATCAGGCTGTGTTTGACTCTATAACCATCTGGACATACCAAGCTGATATAAGTATACTTTTTTAAACTTGATCTGTTTCAGTGATAGTTAACAAAACTGTATTGTATTTATTTATTTGCTCAATTGTTTATTGCTGGCCTCTGTCTGCATTTTGTGTGTTTTTCCACCCTCCCACCCAATTGTTGCTGTAGTCTTAAATTTGGTGGCTTTATAATTGCCTGCCCTTGCAGTAAATTGGACTTTGGTCACTTCTCCTATTCCCATCTCATTTGATCACTCAACTACTGTGTACAGACAGAGAGAGGGCACATTTGTGGAGGCCAACCCTCTTAGTTTCTTAATGTTGAACTATCTTCTGTTTCTTCCCTCTCAACCTAAAAAAAAATAAAGTTCACACTTTATTCAGCTGTTTTTACTGTAATTGTATTCTTTCTACTTTATTACCTTATTTTGCTTTGATGCATGCTCTTAAGTGTTCAAGTGCTTTTATTAAGATGCATTTATTACTGGTTATTAGTAGCCTGATTAAATTTATCTTAGTTTTGGTTTTAGCACTTGGACTTCAGGCCAGTTACTTTGCATTTAAAAAGGTGGTTTTGGTCCGCACTTTTGTGGACAAACCCTTATCAAAACCATCTCTCCATAAGTCCAACCAAGTATTTGGAACACTATGTCTGGACAATTTCCATCATTTCACCTGCCAGCCTGGTCAACATGGGCATACTGAGACAGTGTAGAAACTGCCTCATGTTTATTGACATCCCTCTTCTCCTAGCACATCATTCTTCCACTTGCAAGAAATGCATCTACATCAGTAACCTGGAATCCATGCTCTCTCATGCCACAATCAATACTCCTGACAAAGAGGAGATTGCCAGCACAAACACCACACCACACACAACACATAGCCAAGCACAGCATACACACATCTGTGGAGAGGTCCTCAATAAACAGTTACCTAAAGAGCAGAGACCTCCAAAACACACTGATAAACATTCTACAAACAGCACCAAATACATCACACACAGCAGACAACACACCAGTGTCTCACAAACACAACCCATAACGCATAGACCAACACAGTCCACATGGCATAACAATAACCTAAACATACTAGTCATTGGCAACAAGGAGAAGGTCACAAACAGTTGTCTGTCTGGTGCTAGAATCTGCCACATCATGCATGCACTTAAGTATCTCCACAACAAGTGCAGGGATGACTCTGTCATTGTGCATGTTGGTGTGAATGACTTGAAATGTACCTCCCTGGACTATATGAAGAGAGACATGATTGAGCTCTAAGAGTATGTGTCCCAGGCAGGTATAACCCTAGCCCTAA
Organism: Protopterus annectens; assembly: GCF_019279795.1. Classification (NCBI taxonomy): domain Eukaryota; kingdom Metazoa; phylum Chordata; order Ceratodontiformes; family Protopteridae; genus Protopterus; species Protopterus annectens. Next base: position 194,562,837 of record NC_056730.1, read on the forward strand.
GCACTATCTTACCTTCACCAAGAATGATACAATACCATCAAAAAATAATTGACTTCAACAACTGGCTTAGTTTCTGGAGTCACTCCAAGGGGATCCAGTATCTGTCTGCCTGGGATGACATGGTTGACAGGTCTTTATGCTTTGCCAGAGATGGCTTCCACCTGTCACCCCTGAGATTCTGGATCCTAGTCAAGGCTTTTGCTTCCACATTGTGCCTTTTTTAATCAATGTCCCAAAGACAAATCTTCTAACATAAAAGAGCTGTCAAAAAGCAAATTGAAGGTCATACTGCCTTAACGCTAGGAACCTTAACTTAAAAAGGCACTCACTGGAGGCTCTCCTTGCACTGGAAGATGCCAGCATCTGTGCTGTAATGGAAACTTGGTTCAGAGCTGCAGCGAGCACCCGTGCCTTACCAGGCTATACCTCATACCACACATTCTGACCCTAAAATGAGGTCAGGAAGACTAAGGGTGGTGGAGTCTCTATCTTCATTAAGGTCAGGCACACCTCCAGCCTGGTTTGCCAGCATGATGCACTGTAACTACTCCCGGTGCAACTGACAGTTGGCAAGACACCCACCTAAGCTATAGCAAGCTATAGATCCCTCCATTACTCAGGACACGCACTCCTCCTACCTGGATCTACTTGACTTCATCAAGGTTTGCCCCTAACACCCGGATTCTTTATGACTTCAGCTACTCACTATAGACTAGCTGAACTGTTCCAGCACTAATGCACTTACCCAATGATTCCTTGACTTCATCATTTTTAATGTACTAGACCAGCTCATCTCATTTCCCACAAGGGGAGATAACATTCTGGACTTGGTTCTCACAAACATGGCCAATCACTGCACCACTCCCATAGTATGTTCTTCCCTGGTGAGATCAGATCATCAGTCTGCCTCATTCAAAGTTTCTATCCCACACAACCCCCCTCAGCTGTAACCAGGTTAAAAAAACTTCTCAAAAGCTGATGACAGCCTCCTAAGGGAGGGTATCAGTAGCTTCACACCACCACTCCCCTCAGAGGATGTAGAAAACTATTCTGAATAGTACGCCAATGCAGTATACAAGCACCTGTACAACTGCGTGGATTCAGCCATACCCAACAGAACTAAAACCTTCTCCTCAAGGAAACACAACCTGTCTGGTGGACATCCTCTGTCAACAAGTTTTACAACAAAAGGAAGAAACTGTTGTCCAAGGGTAAAAATAAATAAATTCCAAATTGGAAAAACTCCCTTATTAGCCTCAACAAGCAAATTAGATACTAGTGAAAACCTCCATAGCCAACTATGGATTGAAACTAGCTTCTGAAACAAAGGGAAATCACAAATCCTTCTTCAGTTACACCAGGAACCTCCATGGCAAAACCCAGGTTTGTTCCTAACGGTAACACTTAAATTGATACTGTTGATTTAGCCAACCTGCTAGCAGATACGTTCAGTGCAAACTTCACCCTCTGTCCCATCAAAGGCCCTTTCAGCATCCCTGATACTTGTCCTGTACCACACATCTCCATAGATCAAGTGTTAAAGGCCTCATTCAAGGCTAAGAACACAGATTCCATGAGACCTGATAGTATCCCAGGCTGTAGTCTGCACCATGACCAGCAAGAACTAGCTTTGCCACTGAGTTACCCATTCAACCACAGCCTAAGTACAGGCTTCATTCCAGCAGAGTGGAGAACTGCCATTGGCATGCCTTTGTACAAAGGTGGTGCTACTACTGTCCCTGGAAACTATTGCCCCATTAGCTTGACATGTCTGATCTGTAAAGCCATGGAGCATATTATTATGGATCTCATAAACAAGGTCATAGGCAATCTCTAACCACTTGATCCCACCCAGTTTGAATTTGTCAAAGGCAGATCTTGCCTGTTGAACCTGATTGACTTCTTTGAGACTGTCACCAAGACCCAGAATGAGGGAAAGTGAGTACATACAGCTTACCTTGACTTGGCCAAGGCCTTTGACATGATCCTCCACTTGGGCATCATTGAAACGCTAACACAACTTGGCATAAATCCCTATCTCATCAGGTGGGTGGCCAACTGGCTTACTGACAGGATTCACAAGGTCAAAATAGGCACCTCCACTTCCAGTAGCAGACCTGTCACTAGTGGTGTTTTCCAGGGATCTGCCCTGGGACCGCTACTGTTTGGCATCTACTTATCTGAGGGCCAGGCAAAGGAAAAAGGCCTGTGGATGACCATATTTGCAGATGACTGTAAGTTGGGGGCTGTCATTGACTCCACAAATGATATTAACATACTGCAAGAGGCTCTCACAGCAACTAATGACTGGTGCCAAAGTCATGGCCTCAAGTTAAATGCAAAGAAATGTATCATAATACCATGCAGAAAAAAACATGGTCCCTACTAATTACCACATGAATAGCAACCCCCCTAAGCAAGCAGCTTGTGGTGAGAGACCTGGGCACTCAGGTTGCCAACAATCTGACATTCGACCATCATGTAGCAGCAGTGGTCAAAAAAGCCTTTTACTTAGTTCATCTCATAAGTAAAGGAATTGCATCCAGAAAAAAATAGGTTATTACCTCTCTATACTCCTCCCTCAGTAGGCCAATAATTGAGTATAACACCCCATTTGGCATATACCTCTCCAAACATCTGCATCAACTCAAAAGTCCACAAAAATGCCTCAAAAGAGAATCCATGGCCTGCAGCACCTGTCCTATGCAGACAGGCAGAAATCATTATCACTCTACTTGGTATTGTACAGATTGCTCAGAGGTGGTCTGTGTCTCACCTACAAGGCAATCACAGACTCTGCCCTACTAGAGATGCTCCCTATCCATAAGTCTAACTCCTCATGCATTACCCATTCGAAAGGTGTAAATCTAATAGTTGACATCAACAAAACCTGCTGGAGAGACAGGTTTGTCTCCAAGATGCAGCCCTGTCTTGGAAATAGACTTCCCATGCATGTCAAACAGAATACCTCACTGTCCCTTTTCATGTGCAACCTTGATAAGTGGATGGGAAACCACAGATTTATCCCAGGGGTTCCAGCTGTGTCCCTCATTGACAGGGGCAACAGGTGCTGACTGAGGTTTCATTTTTGTAGATAAACTCTTGTCTAGGCTTGTAAGGGCCCCAGGGCCATTAGCCCAGTAAAATCCTATGATCCTGCAATTCTATAAGTTAATTAAAGAACAAAAAAAAAATAGAACTGATAAGTTATTTTCTTTTTGATAATTAAAAGATCAGATTAAAAATCTTATATAAGTCAATTCCTGACAATATATTAAAAAATATTGTTAAATTATTTTGAAGAAGTTAAATCTACATCAAATATTTCTACTTCTTGGAAATTGTATTTGGCTTTACCTATTTTAAAACAAGATAAAGATAAAGCTCCTAAAATATTCTAGTTGTATCATCTCATTTCACTTTTAAATATAGACTATAAGTTATTTATGTCTATATTAGCAAAAATATTACATTTTGTTTTGCCAGTTTAATAAATGATGATCAGACTGATTTTATTTTAAGTACTAGAGTTCAAGATAGCATCATTACATTTTTTTCATTAATAGATATAGCTAATAAAAATAAGAAAGAACTTTCAATAATAAATTTAGATTTAGATAAAACATTTGACTCAGTAAATTGGCCTCACTTGTGTAAGGTGCTCAAAAAATATAATTTTGCCATAGAGTTTTTAAGTTTAATTAACAATCTTTATAACACTTTGTTATCCTTTGTTAAATAGGTCCCTTGTTATCTAGTTCCTTTAACATATTAAAAGGTACAAAACAACAATGTCCATTGTCCCCTTTGTTATTTGCTTGGATGTTAGCACTATTTGCTAATTACATTAGGTCTAATAAAAATATTAAGGGGGTTTCAATAGATGGAAGTTATACTTCTAAAATTCTTATTTTTGCAGACATTCTGCTAGCTAGTGGTGATAATGAAATGTCATTAGAACATATAGTAAACTCCATAGATTGTTTTGAAAAGATTTCAAGTTTTAAGTTTAATCATAATAATAAACAAAAAAATTGCTTATTAATAAAAATATCTATATATCTTTTTAAAAAGCTATAATAATTGTAATTGGGATAATTCATAAATTACATATCTGGGAATCACTATTACATCCAATTGTAAAGGTTTGGTATTGTTGAATTTTTAAAATTTAATTGATATAGCTACTAAATTAACCACTAACTTAAATAAATTATTTTTCACAATGGAAGACCTAGTTTCATTGGTTAAAATGGTAATTTTGCCAAAAAAGCTTTTTTTTATTTTTTATTCATTCATTTATTTTTTTTTTATTTTTTATTTATTTTTTTTTTATTTTAAAATAAAATAAAAAAAAATAAGCCCAGTATCGAATTATACACTAAGTCTGTCATTATTAAAATAGTAACTCAGTGGCTAAATTCTTCTTATGATTCAAGCTGAAAATTAATACTTGAAAGAATTTTATCTGCTAATAATTATTTCTTTATAGAATATCATATACAATTTGGATTTAATAAATGTTATTAGATTTTAAAAAAATGTTTGTATGAATAATAGAAATGATTCTATCTCAATTCCTTTTGTTCATTATATTGTTGTTACTATTAAAAGATTTATGAAGTCTAATTATATTGTTAAAGAATTATTTTTATTATTTCCTATACCTTATATTAATGGATGGTTAGAATCATTAATTTAAGTAAAATGTTAGATCTTAAAGGTAAGGATTTAATCTTTTGGCATCATTTTCTTAGTGGCAATAAAATGCATTCAGCTGACTATCTTCAAGCAAGACATACTTTAGTTTAAACAAAAATAGTTGGTTTAGTATACAAATTTACAAGGAATATGTTAGTAATAAACTAAAAGTAGCATTGGTTCATCAATCAAAACTTATTCCAAAAATTTTAGAATTTAATTGTCAGTGTTAATAGTAACTTAATCAGCAATAGGTCATATTTATTTAAAATATATAGAATTATAAGAATTGAGTTTACTATCCCCAATTTGGCTTTTTGGAATTATTCAACAAAAGGTAATGATTTTTTTTTCAGATATAAATAAAAAATATTCTTAAAATCTTCAGGAAAATCTACATCTTCACTTTAGTGGAAACATTTATAGACTGGCTGATGCATCAAGGAGATACTATAAGAAAGCACTGAATTAAGTACTGTAGACATCCTGACTATCCACAGCTCAATATTTAATTTACTCCATTCTCACAAAAAGCTCTGTGCATGTTGTGGCATTTCTGAATTGAGCTGGTATACCTGGTGAAGTCAAAACCTTCACAGACTGAAGTATAGACCATACAGGCAATTATGCATAGTTTGCTAACTTCTTACTATCTATTCTCCATTTAGGAACTTTAGAGCTGAGCTGCACGCCTAATACAAAATGATCTTGCATAATACATGAAAGAACAGTTACTGCTAGTAGTTATATTGCCTTTATATAACTATCTCATGGGTCAGGTAACTTATTTCCAGCAGCTGTCTTGTAGTAGATTTTTAGAGTCCAGTTTCCATGACAGTTGATTATTGCACTACCCTTAATGCAAGGCTACCTGCCAGTGACCCACAATGAGTACAGTTGGTGTGTAATACAACAGCAGTACTAAACAAACTTGCAGACTAACATATACTAATCTTGTAATTTAATTTCTGCACTGTCTTCATTTTGAGGGTCATTTATAAATCTGAGTTTATATATGTATAAAGCCTTGCCCTATCTCTGATACAGATAACTAAAAGGCCTGGCTAGGTAATATTGCCTGGCTCAGGGAGTCTCTGCTCACCCACTGAAGAGCTACTGCTGATTTTTAAGTTTTGCTTAGTGCCAATCTGCATGTTGTCCTACTTCAGGACATCTTCCCCATTTAATTCTTTATTATGTTTTCTCTAAATATTTGTGCATTTAAACCTAATGTAAATGATGTATTTTAATGTTTTCTATAGAACATGTGTGTGTGCGCACGTCTGTGTGTGTGTGTGTGTGTGTGTGTGTGTGTGTGTGTGTGTGTGTGTGTGTGTGTGTATATATATATATATATATATATATATATATATATATATATATATATATATATATATATATATATATATATATACATGCATACACACACAAGCATATTTATACATAGTTTTCTGACAAGTGGTTGAAAGTTCATTTTGTCAACTGGGAAAAAAATGCTAGTACACCTAATCAAAAATCAGCTTATCACATATACTGACTTTTTTTTCTGTGTGAGATTGTTGTACAGTGGGAGTCAGGGAATTTCTTCTTTACCCATAGTAGTGCAATCTCAGAGATGGTATATATATATATGGTATATATACATATATATATATATATATATATATATATATATAAAATCAGAAAACCAAAAAACCCAAAAAATGTATATCGAAAAGACCCAAAGGCGAAGAAGCAAATAGACTGATCCAAATGAGTCCATCTGATGAAGCGGTATTGTTAACCATGAAAGCGCTCATCATTAAAGGTTCTTCTATTCTTTTATATTGGTCCTGGAGTTATTACAAGCGTCTTTGCATCGATGAAAGTTGGATTTTGAACCGAAGGGTTTGTGTACTGCATACAGCTTTGCTTTTTCGATTTGGAGTTTATTTGTGTATGTCTAAGCTGTTGCGAGTCAACCGAAGGGTTTATGTTACAATTTCTGACTTTTGCTTCGACGTACAAGTTGATGGGAGTCAACTGAAGGGTTTGTGCTTTACCTCTTGGCTTCCGATTTGCTGTATGAACTGATTTGCCGTATGAACTAGTTGTGTTTTAGACATTGTTTTATTCAAGTGGCCTACAGCAACATATTTTTATTTGGACTCATTTGGATCAGTCTATTTGCTTCTTCGCCTTTGGGTCTTTTCGATATATATGTATATATATATATATATATATATATATATATATATTTATCAGGAGATGTGGAGGCTATGGGAGGGCATTTGGGAATTGATGAAGGCTCAACAATAAAACATGAACAAATGCAAATAAAACTTAGTAAGGAATATTTTTGAAGACTTAAATTAATCCTGAAAACAGCACTGACATCTAGGAACAAAATCCAAGCTATAAACCAATTTAATCTTCATGTCCTAACTTACAGTTTTGACGCGACTGACTGGCCCCAAAACGTGTTGGATAGATTAGATAGGAAAACAAGAAGGATGCTTCATGTTCCCCAAATGATTTATAAAAATCAGTGCATACCAAGATTATATATTCCCTTTTCCAAAGGAGGGATGGGCCTCCTTGAAATTGATTACATGTATAGATCTGCAATCGTGGGACTCCACACATATCTGCTGACCTCACAAGACCCAAATGTAATGAAAGTTGTGAAACATGAGGAGAATAAATTTAAGATGACTTCTCTGCTTAATCCAGCAGAAGCTTATCAGTGTCAAGCAGGAATGGAAATCAAACCAGAAGTAGATAAAAATCAGGCAGCAACTGAATGTGCCAAAAAAATAAAAGAAAGAATATAAGGTAAAGGATCAGATGAGAAGGCAAGAAATGTGGAAAAAGCATAAATATAGTTGCAAGTATAGAAAACTTCTGGAAGAACCTCATGTACCATATATTACCAGACACCGAATAATAAGCCAACTGTAATGACATCTTATAATTCTTTTATTCTACTATTTCACTCAATAAACTATATATTTACTGCAGCAATGCTTTGTTTTTCTACAAAATGTAACCTTAACATTTTTATTATACCTGCTTAAATCTTAGTGTTTCTACAAAATGAAAAAAAAAATATTCCTTTGTAAATGCTTAATCTTTGTTCTGTCTTGAACCCACAAATTACCACAATTGTAAACTGCTGTAATCTTTTTTGTTTACCAATGTTTTAAAGCTTTGTCTTTAACTTACAAATGATTGAAATTGTAAACTGCTGTAATCTCTTTTGTAACCTTTGTTTTGGAGCTTTTCTCCCCAGGACTCCATTGAAAACGGGTTCTTATTGGCCCAATGGACTATCCTGGTAAACCAACTGCAAATAAATAAAATAAATACATGTTGATCAGGAATGAACACAGGAGTGGTTAATGAGAGGTGAATTCAAACCAAGAGATGAAAGGTTAATATTGGTGGCTCAAGATAATGGGCTGCATACACATTGGTTTATAACATCCATTGAACATGTGGGAGAAATAGACAAATGTAAATTTTGTAAAACAAATTGGAAACAGTTGCTGGTTGCGACATACTAATAGCAGAAGGACTGTATACCGAAAAGCATAATAATGTGGCAAGACTGTTGCACTGGGGATTGTGTAAACATTATGTTTTTGAAGTGGCTGACAAACACTGGAACCATGAGCCACAAAGCATCATAGAAAATGAAGAAGTCTACATCATGTGGGATCATCCATTACCAACAGTTCAAATGATAGATGCTAGAAAACCGGATATAGTGGTCCAAGAAAAGAAGACAAGAGTAGCATTGATCATTGAAATTGCCACACCCAGTGACTACAGAGTCTTGCATACAGAGAGACACAAGGTCATAAAATATCAGGATCTGCATGCAGAAATGAGAGCAATGTGGAAGAAAAATACCGAGACAGTTCCAGTAGTAGTAGAAGCAATGAGCCTTATAAAAAAGAATTTACAATCATATTTAGATATATTACCAATCCATGTAACTCCATATGAACTGCATGCAGGAGGAGTCATTACTGGGCACATTGTGAGTGCTGTGAAGAGCACTAGTGGCTGACATAAAAAAATGAAACAATACTAATTTCATGAACTTTAATCATACGTTGATTTAGAATGGGGTTCATTCCTGTCATGGTATTAGAAACCGAAAAGACTTGGAGAAATAAAAAAAAGATTGGTGTGTGTGTGTGTTTATATATATATATATATATATATATATATATATATATATATATATATGTATATAAAACTAGCAGGAGATGTGAAGAGTATTGGAGGGCATACACTCTGCAAAAAAGTATTTTACTTTTCTTGTGTTTGTCGATCATCTGGTGATCAAAGAGTTGTGTTTGAGCACTTGCCGTTCAATATTTTAACTTTTTAATATATGGATATGTACTTTTGGTAACCCAAAATTCATATGATCAAGACCATATATTCAAGTTTCCAAATACTTGAATGTAAAAAATAATCTACATGCCCCCCTGCACATTTTTCAAATTATATATACTAACTTCAAGATTTCACCACAGTGGGGAAAAAGGTAAATTCCCTGATCCCCACTGTGCTGCAACTTTCATGCAAATGCTTTAATGTGGAATTTACCCTTTTCCCCACTGTAATGAGATTTTGAAGTTCAGATATATAATTTATAGGGGTGTGTGTTGCGGGGCAATGTAGATTTTTTTTTTACATATGAGCTTTTGGAAATTTTAACATTTGGTCTCGACCATATGAATTTCAAGGTTCCAAAAACGTGATAATATATGTCATAAACCCATATATCTACATCTAGCTATCTAGCTATACAGAGAGAGAGAGAGAGAGAGAGAGAGAGAGAGAAAGATGCACAAGTATATATATATATATATATATATATATATATATATATATATATATATATACACACACACACACACACACACACACACACACACACACACACACACACATATCTTTGTTTTGATGCTTTTTGCCTCTGTAATGTAACATGTAACTAGACATTTTAACTAGTGCTTAATAAAAAGTCACCTCATTTGGCAATCCAATTCCTTAATTTAATGTAAGTCCTAAAAAAAAATCTGCATTTGCATATCATGATCAGTTTTATTTACCTACATTAAGAAGTCCATGTTATTTAAAATAAAACAAGTCACTTCTTCCCACTTTACTGCATATCCATTGCAAAAGTAAAATGAATAATGAAGTTCTCAAAATAACAAAATAATTGAAAATACTACATTTATGGTGGATTGTGCTCTTATTAATGGATTAATGGAATCAACTATTGATACCAGTTGAAAATAAAGCATTTAAACAAGTAACAGATGCTGAGGGTTATACTATGCACTTGCTGTAGAGCATGGTTGAGTTTAAAGATGGAAGGTACACCCTATAATAATTAGTTATTTCATAAGTTAAATTATTCAGTTAGCTGGGGGGGGGGCAGGACATGTCTGCAAACTGATCAGCTGTGCTTCAAACATTGCTGTTACACTAAAGTTATGCCATGTATGTTGAACATGCTAATATGTCCATTATATTTATAGAATTTAATTTGGATAAACAATGGATATTTTCATGGATATTGGTTGCTTGAGAAATTGGTATAAGTTACACTGCATAAGCTAATACTTTCTATTTGATCTAGGGTCAAATTTTTCTTCCTTACCTGGCAGTCTGGGTATCACAGTTTGTTCTTGATACAAATGCTTCCATTTCAGTTGCAGCTGTCTTAACAAGATCACATAAAACAAGTTGTATCCAAGTCTGAGTCATGCTTTTTTGTTTTGCTTGAATTGTCTTTGCGTGTCCAAATTCTAGTGATCCAGCAGAAATGTTTTTGAGTAATTACTACCCTACAAGCTCTGAGTATGTATTAGTTTAGCTGAACAATGTAATGTAGCTCCCAAAGGCATTCGCTTTATGCAAACAATGGTCAAGAATATATTAATCAGATTTTTCATGTTTAAAGTCTGGAATTATGAAACAGAGAAATGCATGCTATAAATGATGAGTATTTAATATTGGATGATCTACAAACAATGTACCCTTAATTGTTAAATACGCTTTTCCTATTTTTTTTAAAAGTCATTGCAGGGATTAAATGTATTTTATTAAGAACAATGTATGAAGCCAGAATATATCTGAGCTATTTGCAGGAGGTTGAAAAATACATTGTATACAGGTTAGCTTTAACGGCAGTTGATTTGTAGAATCAACACGACAACAAGAACAAAAGAGAGAGAAGCAGTGAGCAGAAAAAAAAACAAACTTGTGTGGGTGGAATTGGATGCTATGTATCATACCTGGGTAACAAAGTATGTCAACTGCATGTGTGGCTCACTGAGGGAGGCAAACACACTGGGAATATCAAGCAATAATCAATATTTATTAAACTGTTTAACCACTAAGCATCATAAAACTGCATTAAATAAATACAGACATAATTAAAATTGTTTGAACAGTGTTCAGATTATTACTGTAGTAAGTTTGCTTCAACACAGAAAGGGGCTGTATTTTGGCTCCAAATTCAAGTACTGTAGAAGCAGAATATAAATATTGTTACCACATTATATAAAGATATGAGAACTATAAGGACACAATCTACAGAGGGAGAGATATTGGTCCACTGACAATTTTATCACAATGTGTCACAGAGGAATGCTTCCTGTAAATGTTTAAATGAATACACAAGCCTTTAAATGTGGGTGTAAGTACAATGCACTTATTTTCTAATCTCAACATAGCCATGACACTGTCTCTCACACACACACACACACACACACACACACACACACACACACACACACACACACACACGTACGCGCACACACACACACACACACACACACACACACACACGCACACACACACACACACACATGCCGACACATGCACATACACGCACTCATCTTCATGGTCAATCTCCATAGCTCTTTCCCATCACTGTGGGTACATCACCTCTCTTTCCGGCTAGATAGACATGATCCAGCTTGATTCTAATCGCAAAAACCATCATGTGACCTGGGATCCCCATGTCTCACCTTCTTTGAATGAGAATGCCACTCTCTTAGGAAAAGGCATATTGCACATTTGCACAGTGTTAGAAAGTATCCGCATGATTATTTCTTTTATGCATAAACAACATTTAAGTCTAACATATATGTGCATTTGGGTAACAAATTTGAAACTTCTGGTCATTGCATTCATATGTTTAGAAAACACATTTAGTACTTTTGGTCAATGCATACACACACCTATTATGAAACACTTGGACACAGCAAACACCTTTAAAAGCATTTTTCCAAGTACATGTTATTACCACTGCACTTCTAATACTGAAATATGCATGACACAATACTAGAAACACATTGTTTGCATCCATTCTACTACGACTGACTTTTGCCTTCTGTAGTTATAGTGTAGTTGTTTAAAATAAGTTTTATATTATGAATTAATTACTCTCCTTTTACTATAAGAAGGCACTCCAAAACAAGCTTAATATTCATATTTCTTTACTCTCCGTATAATAGCTTCTAAATACAAAATGAAGAAATCAAGAAAACTTCTAGTTGAACCCTATAGATTCCTATTCATATTACTCCCCCAGATTTACTATTCTTCTGTGCAAGACTAGCTTAGTTCTGCACAGAGGTGGCCATGTAGGAGAAGTACGGCAGCGCGCCATGCATATTAATGAGGTGCACTGCCTGAGCTTCTAATCTTACACGGAGTGTGTAAGAACGCAGGGGGTGTGTCTGAGAACACAGCTTTCAGAATATACATGCCCCCACAATGAAGAACAGCTGAAAGGCCTAAGAAATGAGTGAGATGACTCATAGGTGTCTGCATATCCCCACCAACAGTCCCCCTCATGTACAACAGCAAGTATACAGAAATAAAATGAACAACCCTTTTTTTTTTCAAAAATCCAATTAAAGCTAACTGTAGGTGTGTGGGTGTGCCCATCGCTTAGCTGTGGTTAATGCAGCTTAAATGGCTGAAGAGGATAACAAGCAAGATATATGCAAAGGAAGCAGCATAGCAACAGTGTAGTGGGCAGACCCTTCACCTTATTAGCAGGCATTCCCGGTTTGAGTCCCACTGCAGCACTTTCCATGGCAAAGCACATTATTACTAATATTTATGTTGCATAACCCACTAAATAACATATATTTATAAACTGGACTACTTCAGTAAATGCACATGTGAGGTATCAGTTTCATAATGAATAAAACACTAGTAAGCAGGTTTAAGCACCAATAAGCAGTAGTAAGCATATTTAAGGACTAGTAAGTGGGTTTAAGCCCATTTGCATGGGGGTAAGCAATGCACACACATTAAGCAATTTTGAAGGTAATTTTCTGTAACCATATGTAACTGGAGGTTAGCATTACTGACCCTTCCACAAACCCACGCAAACCCGCTTACAAATGCTCAAAACTGCCCTAATCACTCTGTATCCAATGGCCCTTGTTCTGCCCATCAACAAAATAATCAGCCTTGCAGGTCTTGAACCCAGGACCCTATACACTATAGTCACAGTAGTTAATGACCCAGCCATCACAGATGTACAAAAGAATGAGGTATCAGCAAACAAGTCTTCACCATAGTAAAATCAAACTGAACCTGTGAAAGGAATCAGTATACAGACATATGTGCCTTAACCCAGTCCATAACATTAATATGTGAACTGGAGTACAGCAGTAAGCTCAGAAGTCAGGTGTAAATGTAACAGAGTGTTGAAGTCCCCAATAAAACACAAGTACCCCATACAGTGTACGTAAACATGAATCATGGATACCAGGCATACATATAAGGTGTAATGAATAATAAATCAATGCCAAAAAGGAAATATAATGCAAAGTCTAATGTAAGCAATGCTAAGCATTGCACAGGCCAGCTTAGAAGGTGTAAGCAATGTGTAGGCTAGCTAACTCAGTGTGCCCAGAGGTATACCCCTTTAAACAATGCCAACCCTAGGTAAGCAGGTTTGCCCATAGCATAGCCTTTTCAAAACCTGCCAATCATGGAAAAGTGCGGGAAATCAGCCCTACTTAAACCCAAGAGGCAGGAATACATCTCATAACTGGTTGTAGCTTCCCCTTGCAGGCACCATGTCAGGAAGGGGAGAAGGTGTCTGCTTTCGGGCATAGTGCTGGTGCATCCAGGAGTCCAGAGTCATGGCAGGACTCCTTGTCAAAGACCATGATCAGAGACTGCTGCAGGGCCAGTATCAGGGCTCCCAATATAAGGTGGAGGCCTGGGACTGTCTCGCCCATGACCTCACCAGTACCACTGGCATAGCCAAAACTGGAGAGCAGGTCAGACATCACTATGCTGACCTGAAGCGGCATAAGGGGTATCTCTTTGACCAGTAGATCCAAGAGGCTAGAACAGAAGGGGATGTTCCAGCTGTATGTAAGTATCACCCCACTATGTGTGTAATAATTGCCAGCTTATGCATATCATGGATAGGTATGGCTAAATATTCCTCTTATGTCTCCCACCGCTGCAATGGAGCAGGCCACAAACCAGGAGGCCTACATCAGTCACCTGGTGAGGTTGCAATGCAGGGCAGGTCAGTAATACTCATGCATTTACTGTCATAGGAAATAAAACTGAAAGTATAAGTAAATGAATTGCCTGTATAAAACCTGTATTTTTCAAAGCAAGTACTGTATACACCGGAGAATATGGCAGGAAGAGTCTCATATAGTTTGTATGTAAATAAAGTGTAATAGTCTGACAATAAAGTTCTAACTGCTGGACTACATGTGTACCCTCTGGTGTCATATGGTATTGTAGATTTGCAATCACATAATAGTACTGTTGTATCAAGCACTGTTACCCACACTTTACACCATAAATAGAATGTGTAGGAATGCCTGTATATGACTGGTGTAATCCCCAGAGGCCATTTAGTACAACTGAGAGACACATAGACAGAAAACAGGGAAAAGGCAGACAACAAAACCTGAATAGTACATGCAACTGAGATGTCAACTGTTATATTTTTAGCTCACACAGCTAGGATTCGAATCCTGGCAATGGGAGTAGTCTGCATACAGAATCATACCCCACAACTGTACTGATATGTCCAGAATGTCCAGTAAAGTGCCCCATATCTGGTGCCTGTCAACCTGTCCCCTGTTTAATCAGTGGGATGATCCCAGATGTATAGGCAGCAAACAGGAAATACAACTGATTGACACATATCTATGAGAACAAAGCTGGCACGCTAGCAACTCCCCAAAACCATATGAGAGTAAGAAGCCACGTATGTCCCATTTACTCCCCCATGTTGTCAAGCTGTGGCCAGAGTGTGTACAGTAACAGAGTGAGATGTATGTGCATAATAGTAATGTGTAATCTGGTACTGTGTGTGGCAACATTCAGGTAGTGCTAACAAACAGTTCTCCCACAGGTCTGTCGGATACCAACACTGTGCCCAGAAATACAAGAATGCTACCCTGTACTGGTACTGTTTACAATGGTATTGTATGGCATTGTGACTGGAGCAGTTGGTCTGAATAAAGAGGTAATAGTCATCACTGTTGCCCACACTGTCCTACAAAATATAACTGTCTAGGATATCTGTATAAGTGTGTTGTAAGACAAGGTCAGAATGCCAAAGCACAGGAGAATTATAAGACAGAAAGCAGACAAGAGATATACAGCAATATCTATATAGCACACACACAACTCTGATGGACAGTCTGTAAGTTGTAGCAGACACAGCCATGGTCTGAATCCTGGGAGTGGAAGTAGGCTGCATACAGAATCATACCCCACAACTGCACAGATAAGACCAGGATGTCCAGTATATGGGCCCATATCTGCTGCCTGTCCTCCTGTCCCCATGGGAAGTCTGTGGGATGATCCCAGATGTTTAGCCAGCCAACAGGGAATACAAGTAATTGTCAAACATCTATGAGAACAAACCTGTCACTGTAGCAACTCATGAAACTGTAAGGAGAGTAATAAGCCAAGTATATCCTATCTACACCCCCATGTTGTCAAGCTGTGACCAGAATGTGTATAGTAACCGAGTGAGATGTATGTGCATAATACTAATGTGTAATCTGGAACTTTGTGTGGCAACAATCAGGTAGTGCTAACAATCATTGCTCCCACAGGTACATCGAATACGAGAACTATGCCAAGAAATAAAACCCTTCATACCCTGTACTGGTACTGTTTACTCTGGCATTGTAGGGAATAGTGAGTGTTGCAGTTTCTCTGAATAATAAAGTATCACTGATCATCACCCACACTGTGCTACATAATATAACTGTGTAGGAAAGCATGTATATGTGTGTGTCAAGTCAATAATGGTTGAAGAGGGCAATAGTCTAGATATGTTCCGGTACACCTGCATGTGTTCAAGACATGGCCAGAGTCTGTGCAGAAAGAGTTGGATAGCTATGTGCACAACATCAACCCGAAATCTGGGAGTATGCGTAGAAACAGTTAGTTAGCGTTAACAAACATTTCCTCCACAGGTATACCAGCTAAGAGGTGTATGCTGCAGGTAAAACCAGTTCATGTATAATGATGACAACAGCCATATCACATCCAAACTAAGGCTATAGGGTAGTGTAGTAATACTTGTAAGGTACAGATAACAGCACTAATTAGGAAATTAATGTGGACTACAGGAAAATACTAGTTGTTAATTGACATCTTTCTCTCCCCCCACCATATCTCCAACAATAAACTACATACCTACCCCAACCAGTATGTAATGTCTCCAATGTTCTGATTATGCCATATTGGTTAATAAATATTTATATTTGTTTCCATGCATGTGCTATACTGAATTATTCCAACACTGGTGGCAGCCATCAATGTACCTGCAAGCTGTTGTTATTACCACGGTGGTCCCATATATGCATGTGTTCTGTTTGCTGTGCAACTGTTCCATATCTGGTGTCTGGTTTAATGGGAATATCTATGCATGCTGTTATGCCCAACCCTGGAATGTGTTGGCTATTACTAACCCACATATGATGATAAAATCTAAGCACTATAGCATGTTTGGGAAGGCCTGTCCCAGCAGACCCACCTGTCCCACCTCAGCTGGCCGTGGCATCGGCACCAGCATGTCTGGTGCCAAACCCAGGACCTCCTCTCCCGTTGGTACTGCACCACCTTCAGGTGGAACCCCCTCAGGGGATGGGGCTCACCCCCCCGGGAGAGGGGGCAGACAGGTACCTGTCACATCGCCAGGTCCAGGTCGTGGTGCATAGAGAGCTCAACCAGCAGCTTGGTGATCATCTATGCCAGCTCGAGGGCCCCGTGTTATGACTAGAGCATCAATCTGGCTCTGTGACATATCCCCCAGCACAGCCACCATCTAGGCTGTGAAGGTGCAGTGGTGACTGCTCATGAGTGGGGACCTCAGTCCCACTGTTTCCACTAGGGGGCTCATGGGCTTCTGATTTCCCAACATCCCTCCCCATCAAGGTGTTTACCCCCCACATGTGTCACATACCACCCCTGTATGCATCTTGTTTGTCTTGTCTGTTAACCTACCTAACATACCTCCCCACATATACCTACTAGCCCTGCCCAACATCCCATTCTCACCTTAAAAAAAAAAAAGGGCAATCTGTTCCCAAAAAAAAAATCACACCCCATACATAGCTGTCCATTTCTCACACGTGTCCACTGGACACATGTAATCAAGTCTAATTGGCATCACAACATATTATTGTTGTCCTCACCCCTCTCTCAGGGGTGTGAATGTCCAAATCTACCTCCAAATTCAGTGTATATGCACAGCTGTTGCTGTAGAAGAAATGGGCAGCTATGGACCTTCCCCACACCCTTCCTGCACATCCCTAACTGTTTTCCCCACTGTCTTTCCTTCTTTGTGCCCCTTTTTCACCACTTTCCTATCAACCCTTATTTCTTTTCTTTTAAAGAAATTAGCACGGAGGTAAGCAGGAGTAAGCACTTTTAAGCAGCAGTAAGCTGGTTTAAGCCTGTTTGCTTGGGGATAAGCAATACCTACACAGGTTAAGCACTTTAGAAGCTAACTGCATATAAGAAACTATAACCGGATGTTAGCTGTGCTTATCTCCACGTAAACTCACGCAAACCTGCTTACAACTGCTTAAAAGTGCCTTAATCACTCTGTATCCAATGGGCCTTATTCTGCCTAGTAAAAAATAAGCAGTCTCTGCAAAGTTCAAACCCAGGACCCTGCACACCATAGCCAAAGTGATTTACAACTAAGCCATGTCAGATATACATAACCCTGATGTTTTCACAAAAATGTCATCCAGCCCCATCATTCAACAGTACAGGGAATGTATTCTAATATGTAGATGTATGTGTGTGTATATATATTAATATCTACACAGATACAACATATCTATATATGTAGATATATATATATATATATATAGTTCCCTATCAGAAGCCTGAAACACTATAAGCCTGAAAAACAAAATCCTGAAACCAAAAGCCTGAAAATTCAAAATCCCGAAAATCCAAAATCCTGAAACTCAAAATCCTGAAAACACAAAATGGACATACTGACGTCATTGTGGCTTTGCTATTGTTAGCCCTGTGGTGTTAGGTCATGCGTTGGGTTCAGGTAAGTGTCTTGATTGGTTTTATGTTAGGGTTAGGGGTGGTTTAAGTGAGTTAGGGTTAGGGTGCAGGTTAGGCATGTATGCAATAGTGACAAATATTGGGGTTAGGAGTGGTTTAAGTGAGTTAGGGTTAGGGCGTGGGTCAGGTGAGTGTGCGATAGTGACAGACCTTTGGGTTAGGGTTAGGGTCAGGGTCAGTCGGTAGATATTAGTGTCTTTATGGTGACATATTAGCATTATTTGTGTTTTCAGGATTTTGAGTTTCAGGATTTTGGGTTTTCGGGATTTTGAATTTTCAGGCTTTTGGTTTCAGGATTTTGATTTTCAGGCTTATAGTGTTTCAGGCTTCTGATAGGGAACTATATATATATATATATATATATATATATATATAAACATACATACATACAAATGCGTTCATCTATAGATATATATGTCTGCATCTATATGTTATATATATATATATATATATATATATATATATATATATATATAGGTATATAAGGACATACATCTGTAGATAACAATGGGAACATAAAAACATATATGTCCACATGTACCATTAATGGGATTGAGAGGCCCCAAACAACATATGGCTTGTACAAATAGGTATACACCCCACAGCCAAACACGTCAGCCCTGCAATACACTACCAAGTGTTGCAGATCCCATAACCAGGACCTGACATGACATGGGCACAAGATGTTAACAGTACTCCATCCCACCTATATGATGTCAGGCTAGTATTGGTAACGTATCATGCAGTACAGTCTGGCTCCCATAGGTAATGTACAATGTGGAAGCTATCAACATCCCTAGGATACATATACACAGACACATATATGCAGATACAGATATGTATATGTGTATAGCAAGATACATATGTAGAAGGTGCACACAATATAGAACAGCCACTATACCTACAGTTAACACCTTAACAACTGGACGCTGTAGGAGTCACCCATACAAATGACAATTGTTGCCTGCAACACATACCCACAGAGAGGTCATAGGATATAACACCTCACACAGGTTTGCATAAATGGGAAACCTTTATTTGTGTACTATTACAGTTGTATATGCCATGTCATGTAGCTGTTTAGACACTGATATCCATATAAACAGAGTAATGCAACTGTGAAACAGTTATACTAATACAGTATTCTGGAAAGGTTTACAAATGTTGCTGTCCAGGCCAGCCCTTCAAATAGTACAATAGTAAAGGCAGACTGGGCCACAGGATACCAAACAATCAACAGTAAGTAATGCAGATGTATAGTTCAGCAGCCTCTATCTACACTCTCTACACAATCACTAGGTGGTAAAGGCGTCAGTTGACACAATGGGATGTAACTGTTACATAACAAGGCATAACTGACACCATGACAAGCACACTGACAAACAGAACAGTCTGTATGGCAGGAGGCACTAGGCCTGCATTAACCCAATTTATGTAATTCATTTAAATATAGGTGAATTGTATGGTAATGTACATCCAGATACCTTAAGGCAGCTCACCCCTGATACCCCCACATGTTGTAACAGCCTAGGTTAGTTATGGTGCATCCCCACCTAGACTCAATAATACAGGGCCATATACCACAGTTACATACACTGGCCAGGAGTGCATAAGGGCACACATGTATTGTGTAGATGAGGCCCACACACATATATGTCCCCAGCCCCACCGTATGTGTGGGGGATACAACAGCAGTGGACTGATGGCAGGAATGGCAACATGACATGCTCACAGCCCACTACAGAACAACACCTGACAGCATGTCATATGTGCAAAGCTTGGTATGTAGTTAGAGGACAGAGGCTGGAACACAGGTCCATATGTGGAAAACTGTTGTCATACACTAAGCAAGTCACTGGTGTTACAGGATAGTCTGCAACATACACTTAGTCAAGGTTTTGAGGTTATAGGTTCATAGGTTTATACTAGGCTAGCTGCCCTAGGGCATTTATAAGCCTAGCCAGAGTTGTGTGGCTTTCACCACCCCTTAGGTTGAAGAATACTATACCCATTAGTTTGCCGTGCCTCTGTCCAGCAGTGATACAGAGATGATCCCCGGAGTAAACCTACGCTCTCCCATCCACTGGTCAAGATTCCTCTTGAACAGAGCCAGCGAGGTGCTCTGTCTCACATGGACCGGGATTCTGTTCCACAGCATAGGGAGTCTCTGGGTGATGAATCTGTCCCTCCAGCACGTCCTATTTATATCTGTGTTGAGGTTTACGTCTCTTGCTCTTGTGGCTCTGGTGGATTTGGATTTTTTGAGGTGGAGCATGTCCATTAATTCCGGGTTGGACATAGCCTTGTATGTCAGGCACAGGTCACCTCTGAGCAGACGGTATGCGACTAAATAGAGCTGGAGTTTCTTCATTCGGGCAGCATATGGCATATTTTTGAGCCCCTTTATCCTTTTGGTGAGGAACTTTTGGAGTCTTTCCAATTGCTGCAGGTGTCAGGTAAGATACATTCCGAATGGGGCATTGTACTCAATCATTGGTCTGATAAGTGAAGAGTACAGGGGAACAATGACCTCCCTTGATCTGGATGTGAATCCCTTCATAATCAGGTGGGCAATGTAGAAGGTCCTCCTAACCCCTTTGGCAATGTGAGTGTCAAAAGAAAGGTTACTGTCAACTTGGGTCCCCAGGTCCCTGATAACCTCTTCTGTGCTTAATGGATTGCCACCTATGTGGTAACTTGGGGTTACCTTGTTTTTACCAAAGGGTATGACTATACATTTTTTGGCGTTTAGCTTAAGGCCATGGCTCTGGCACCAGTTATCCATTTCTATGAGACCTCTCTGAAGGATATCTGTGTCTGATGGATTTTCAGCTATGGCGCCCAGTTTGCAGTCATCTGCAAACTTTGTCAGCCACAATCCTCCTGTTTGCCTGCACTTCTGAAAAGTAGATGCTGAACAAGAGGGGGCCCAGGACTGAGCCCTGTGGGACACCGCTTGTGACCGGCTTGGAGTCTGACATGGCACCAGCAACTCTAACCCTGTGGGTTCTGTCCATGAGCCAGTTTGCAACCCATCTTGTGACATATGGGTTTACATTTAAGCTGGTGAGCTTTTCTATGATACCCGAGTGGGGTATTGTGTGGAAAGCTTTTGCAAGGTCAAGGTAGGCTGTGTGAACTGCCTTACCCTCATCAATGGCCTTGGTAACTGTTTCAAAAAAGTTGACCAAGTTCAAGAGGCATGATCTGCCCTTGACAAAGCTGAATTGGGTAGGATCCAATGTCTGTAGGTCCCCTATGTCTTTATTTATGAGTTCCATTATGATCCTCTCCATAGCTTTGCAGACCAGGCTTGTTAAGCTTATGGGGCGGTAATTACCAGGGTCCGTAGAAGCACCGCCTTTGTGGAGTGGGACCACAGTTGCCGTATGCCACTCTTTGGGTACGTATCCTGTGGTAAGGCTAAGATTAAACAGCAGCCTTATGTGTGGGTTTAGTTCCTCATTGAGTTCGTGTAGCACACAGCCGGGGACACCATCCGTCCCATTGATGCTGTGTTTTAGCTTTAGAGAGCAGCTCTCACCTGGGCATTTGAGATGATTGGGAGGCTACACTCTGCTGGGATAGATATTTCTCCTTTTGGGGGAGGAGGGAGACATTTTCACTGAACCTGTCTGCCAGTATGTTTGCAATGTCTGTGGGTTCAGTGATTTTTGTATCATTTTGGACTAATTCTGAGCATATCTGGGAGTTTCCACCCAGATTTCTAACATAGCTAAAGAAGGCCTTATGATTGTCTTTTGAGTCCTTGGCGATTTTCTCTCAAAGTTGGCCTTGGATGATTTTATGAGTGATCGTAGTTTTACTAGTATTGATCAGAGATGTCTTCCCTTTTAGGGATTTTGCTCTATCTTGTAGTAGCTTTCTCCTCTTGTTGTAAAGTTTGTTTATGGCTGGGGTCCACCAGATTGGGCGCTTGCCTTTGGTGGAAAAGGTCTTGATTTTATTTGGGATTGCTTGATCCATGCAATCCTGGAGGTGCTCGTAGAAAGCATTTGTAAGGGATTCAGCAGCATGGGTTGTGGTTTCCAATAGCTCAGGGGCCTTGAAGGATACCACACCAGTCTTAAGAAGTGTGAAGTTGGCTTTTGAGAAGTTCTTCACTGTGGTCTTTTTTGTTGGGGGTGGGAGCGGGATGTGGATCTCCAGTGAGATTAGTTTATGGTCTGATCTCACCAATGAGGGATATACTTCCGGTGTGGAGCATTTTGTCCTCATGTTTGTGATGATCAGGTCTAGTATATTTTCACCTCTTGTGGGAATGGTGACAAGTTGTTCCATAGCATTTGAGTTTATGAACTCCAGGAACCTTTGGGCTAGGGTATTGGGGCTTGAGTAATGTTCCCAGTCTATGTTTGGGTAGTTGAAGTGACCCAATATGATGGTGTTTGGAGAGACATTTATACTCTCCAGTGTCTTCAGGAAGGCTGTGTGGGGTTCCTGAGTTTGAGAGGGTGGCCTGTAACATGCTACAAAATGTAGAGCAGTTTTGCCTATGGTTAATTGCACCTGAATGGTCTCTGATGCTTCGTGAGTTGCCACCAGCCTGGAGGTGTGGGTATCCTTGATAAATATGGATACACCCCCTCCTTTTGTGGTACGGTCCGGGTTTTGGGGCCGGAACGCATGATATGAGGTAAAACCTGATAGTGCCGGGGTGCTCTCAGGAGCCTTGAACCAGGTTTCAGTCACAGCACAGACATCGATGTTCTCCATACTGAGGAGGGCTTCGAGGGTGTGCATCTTGAGATTTAGACTTCTGGCATTGAGCAGCATTACCCTTAGTTTTTTTCCATTATTGTTTTCTAGGGCGGTGGGTTTAGAATTTGAGCCTTGTCTAAAAAAGGCACTATGGGGGTGGCAAGAGCCTTTGCCAGTATCCGGAAACCCAGGAGTGACAGGTGCAAGCCGTCCCTTGCGAAGCAGTGTGGCTTGTCAAGCATGTCATTCCAGGCAGACAGACATTGGATCCCCTTAGAATGACACCAGAAATTAAGCCAATTATTAAAACTGATCATTTTGTCTCTGTATTGTGGCATCATTCTTGGTGAAGGTAGGATACTGCTCAGGGTCAGGGTCATACCAGCCTGGGCTACATAATCTTAGAGCTCCTTTATGTCTCTTTTCATGTAGTCCAGGGAGGTACGTCTCAGGTCATTCACACTGGCATGGACAATGACTGAGTCATACTTGTACTTGCTGTGGAGTCACCTGAGTGCTTGTGTTATGTGGCGGATTCTAGCGCCCGACAGGCAGCTTACTGTGACCCTCTCCTTGTTCAGTCTGGTGAGTGTGACGTCAGTGTGTCTGACTATGGAGTCACCTATGACAAGTGTGTCTGGCATTGTGTTTGGCCTTAAGGGCTGTGACTGATTTGCACACTGACTTTGTGATCTATGTGTTGCTTGTGTTATGTCATGAGGTGGCAGTTGTTTGGGTGTCTGCTTTGGAGGCCTCTGCTGTTTTGGTAGATTTTTGATCAGTGCCTCCCAGTATGTCTTTGTGTGTTTATGTGTTTGATTTGTAGTTGTGATAGTTCTATGTGAGACTGGGTTTATGGTGTGTGTGGTTACCTTCTCCTCCTGTCTGGTTTTGTCAGTCCTGAGTTGAGAGAGCTCAGCCTCCAGTTTGGCTATATAGTTGCATCTCTGCATGTATTTTGTTTTGTGGGAGGAGAGGGTTGTCTGTGTACATGAGGCAATTGTAACATTGCCTCAATATTCCCAGATTCACCAGCTGAGCAGGAGAGGACGCTAGCAACTGACCCTTTGACATGCTAGAAGAAATGAAAACATTTGCTGTGTAACTGAGTCAGAAAGGACCTATAGGGAAGTGGGTACTCAAGGGGGTTTTAAGCTAGTGAAGTACTTTGTATAATATAGAAGTGCTTTACCTGACTAAAAAATGCTTTAGGAACAAATGCTGAGCTTTACAGATAGAGAATAGACTGTTTAGATTACAAGTAGAGCAGTTCTAAGGGAAAAAATGAAGAGCAGACTTTACGGAGCCAGAAATAGTTTAACCTTGTTTAACTGGCGCTGCTCGATGGGTCTCTAGTGGCAACTCCATGCTAAATGCAGAAAAGGCAATAAGTCAGTAGTACAGGCTAGCACACTTTTGGGTTAGAAACATAAATGGATGTAGCCATGTACTGATAGCATTCAGCACACATACTGCCAGTGATATATCTGACACAGGACCTGTGTGGTGGACAGACAAAACATAATAGGCACAACTCTGGCCACCAAGAGGATAGGCCCACTGTTGAGAGCTATGCAGACAGACTGCATTCCAAGGTAAACTAGTATGTACACACAAACCCTGTAACACCAGTACTATACAAAGCATAACACAACTCTACTCATACTTTGTCTGTAGTTCTGGAACCTCCTACAAATATGTAGCTGGCCTGAGTGTACAGGTCCTCCTGTAAGAGGTATTGCTACCTGCTGTCTGTAACACTGATGCCCACACACAGGAAGTATGTCCATCACACAGGAAAGGTAAAGGAACCACGCCCACATGATGTAGGGATTTATAGTAGGTGGTTTCCATGACAGTGGTAATTGGAAGTACTACACAGCAAGCTGTATGCAATTAGCAAGTGGAGGACACCAATTGGTGCAGAGACCATCACCTGATCATGTGCATTCCATTTACAAACCTCCAGAACTGACATCATTCCCACAACAGGTATGTGAAGTACATATGCATGTAATTGAATGTAGTGCCTGGTCCATAATAATGGGATAGATTATGTGGAATGATTTATATGTGCCATCAGATGTTGTTTTAATGATGTTCAACTGAACAACTGCTATGGACAATAGTGTCTGTCCCTGTGGGTAGTGAGCCATAGCCATCAACTGTGCAGATCAGCACTGGCTGACAAGATGTAAGCCATCCTAGTGTGTGAAGTGTAATGGGAAGTATGTATATTACGTGGCCAATAGCTGGTGCTGGAAGTAATACCATTATGATGGACACATGGGACCCACAGCCCACCACTTGCAGGATACTGAGGTTAATCTGTAATGTAGCATGTAGGAATGCCATAGGTGTACAATAAGGTTACCTGCAATTGGGTCCTACATATACCCCCTAATGTCAGGCTGTGTCCATATGTGGCACCTGTCTGTGTTGTAGCAAGGCAGAAATGTGCAGCTGTGCAGGAAGGTGTTGTGAGATTGTTGACCTAATGCCTGAATGTACCCCACATATAGGTATTCATATTTGTACATATGTCACATATATAATATATAAAGAAATATATATATATATATATATATATATATATATATATATATATATATATATATATATATATATATATATCAGCATGTCTAGCCGCAAATATACCCATGTGTAGACATATATATATGAGCACATATATACAACATCACATATATCTACACATATATAGATATATACCTATATGTACATGTCTACATATATACAAACACACACACACACACACACACACACACACACACACACACACACACACACACACACACACACACACAAACATATATGTATGTAAAGACATGTCCCCTATATTACTATCACAGTGATGCATGCTATGTGTGAGGCACCACACACATAGCAATACACACAGATATCTACAGCTGGCAGTGTGTGCAACATGGACGGGTATGTCACATTTTAGTCCCCATCTGTGAAGTATGCAATGGGAATATGGGGAAGTATGACAGGTATAGTTGTGGAGGTGGTCAGGGTTGGTAGATATAGAGGACAGTCTACAGGGGTGGTATGTGACACATGTGGTGGGTAAATACCCTGGATGGTGTGTGTGTTCTGTGATGTGGATGCCCCATGGACCCCAATAAGGGCACAATGGGAACAAGCCTCCCACCCACTGCTACTCACAATAGCAGTCCATGTCCTGAAGGTTCCTGGCCTGGGGGCTGAGCAGGAGGAGCATGTTGGTCCTGTGAATGTATACTGGGTGCCTTAGAGTGATGTAGCACACCCCACATGCATCTGTGGAGCCTGGTATGGAACAGAACCTAGACCTAGGGGAGAGGAACATGTCTGTGTGTGCCCCGGGGGGGGCAACATCCCCTGGGTTGGTTCCATCTGATAGTATTGCTGGACCAGTACATGAGGAGACCCCAGGTTGGGACACACATGTGATGTGGCCAGGTATCATGGGCAGATGGGTTTGGAGAGGTGGGTCTGCTGGCCAATAGTACATATACATGTTATTGTGTCACTGTTATAGAACATATGTTGGTAGTAATAGTCTACATAAATCAAGAACATGTCCAACAGCATGCATAGATATCCCCAATTACACAGAATGTCAGATGTGCAGCAATCCAAAAGCAGCCATACCACAGGGATATATGGAACCATAGTGGCCCTGACAATGGCATGCAGGTGAATAGTCTGTAACAGGCCAGCAATGATAGTGTCCACGCAGGGAACATGGCTACAATCACATAGCAGGAAGTGTGGTACAATACAATATCTGTCCCACTGATAGGTAAACTGTAGCCATACCTAATGAGCTGTGTGTACAGTTTGTTGAAGCTGATATGGTGGGGGGTGACAAAGATGTGTATTTTGAACTGTGGTAACCTTGCTGTATGAGTTGCTCAGACCTGTTTCCATCTTTATGTCTTTCAGCCAAGATGTCACATGCATGCTTGCCCACCTATTCAACAGCCGAGAATGATGTGCTTATATCACACCTGATCCATCACTACCCAGTGCTGTTTGGCAGGGCTGCCCATGAACAGCAGGAGTGGACCACCCTATGGAACGACCTAGTCCACAGGGTCAATGATGTCGGACTGCGTAACTGCAGTTATGAGCAGATCTGGCATCATTGTACTGACCTGCTTTGCAATGCCCATTGGCATGCTGCTGCAGTCCAGGAGGATCACCTTGCAATGGGGGGGCCATGCCATCCATCCCCCCAGACATGTGTGGAGGAGCTCCTGGCCAGCCTCGAGGCACCTGCCCATCTGGACACGTTTGTGGAGGTGGTTGGCACCCATACACCGGCCAAGGAGCATGCAGGTAAGGACACAGGGCACATCAGTAGACCACTGTTGTGTATACATCCACATCGGTACAGGTAGATCATGCATATCTGACATGTCATAGATATATTGGGTTGCTGCATTGCAGTAATAAACAGATGTCCAGATGTGGTAGTATTGCAGAAATGTACCATTGATGTATTGTAATACTGCACCCACCCTGTAGCACTGCCACAGGTGTGGCCACTGACATTGCATCTCTCACCCTCTTATGTAGGTCATTCCGAGATGCCACCAAGGCAGCAGCCTGTAGCTGGTGAGTATGGTTTATGTAGATGCTTGCCAACACACTGGGCATGTAATGACAATGGTATATTCCATGCACACATCTAACACACCTACCCTGAATGCATGCTGTACATGTGCATGTATTGTTGCTGTGAAATGCATGACGTCACAGGGGTGACCATGATGGGGTATTGGAAGGGTATGTCAGATACCTGCATGATAACTAACATCCTGTTATTGCGGAATGTGTCCACAGGGAGTAACATAATGTTGGGAGACATGACCTACAGTAGGGACATGTTCAGAACAACACTCATATACAGTGCAACACCAGTGTATATACCTGTAGGACAATGGCAACTGCTGCAGAGATACACTATGGCATAATGCATTACAGTAGTCCACATTATCAGCTGGTTCTAGGCTGTAACATGTGCTGTTCAGTGTATGGGACACTGCAAAATTACACACACATGTGTAGGGCTTACTTGTCATGCATCTGCATAAAGGCTGAAGGAGGGAGTGGGTGTCAGCATGACACACCAGGGCACTGCAGCAGGGATCCTAAGGATGCTAGGAATGGCTCTATCTGCACATAGTCAGGTTCAGGACCTGTGGCAGCCATAACCCTACCCCCACAACAATAGCAACGGCAGTGTGTGAACACCATGGGATGTGCATATGAGTCGACCTTGCAATCATGTAGAATAGTGGGACATGTGTATGGCAGACTGAGCATATACTGGCAAATGCGGATGGCCCACGCTGGTATACCCCTGCCAGTAGTAGTGACTGCTGTAGTACACACAACAAGAGGTATGATAAACCTTCATGGTAAGGGTGTGCACACATATACCTACAAGGTGTGTATGCATCATGATCAGCAGCCGCACACCTAACACAATCTGTGGACACTGCATGTGAATGTACAGGACATATGTCACATATCAGGCTCATGTACTGCTAAGATATGCGGTGATGTGGTCCCATGGCAGCTCAGTGATGGGTGTGTCAAATCAATAAAGATGTGTACACCCCCCATAGCCATGGTATGATCTGATGGTTGTCAGTGTAAGAGTATTGGATTTGTCATACATGGTCCACTGATGTTGAGAGCTGTAAATCAGCCATCAGGCATTCAACAATGACAACTGTCCACATATCATCCCAGGTACGTGTTGCTGAAAAACATAGGGGCTGTGAACATTAAAGCTGACATAACTGACACAATACTACACATCCTGAAATGGGTTGTACACCTGTGGGGTGTGGTGCACAGTACATGGCAGGGTGCAGAACAGGTGCACAGCAATACTGTGTACATGGGTGCAGTGGTATCCAGAGGAAGGAGCATCACCTAGTGATGCAGCACATGCATCACACACATGTATACTGTTACTAGCATGGATTGACTATAGCTGAACTGCATGCTGTTCTGTACCATATGTTCTACAGTTCTACATGTTGACAGATGGGTAATAGGAGGACTGTGTGTACTATCATTGTGCAACATCACCAGTGTCTGTGTGTGAGTGTGTGTGTGTGTGTGTGTGTGTGTGTGTGTGTGCGCATCCTGATGGTTAGTTAGTTTGTCTGCAGGGTCACTCTGGTGAAGTGGAGGGAGGTAGATGCATGTATGATGCTTGTGTGCATGCGTGTGTTTGTGTGGGTGACCATGTATGCACATGTGAGATTGTGGGGTGTTCATACAGCTGTACCTCCCTTTGGGACCATGCAGTACATGGACATGGGCTGCCACATTACACACCAGGAATACCTATCATGTGTGTAATCACAGGACAGCTGATAGTATAATATGGTCTGTAGCATGTAACAGGCATTGAGAGGGAAGGTAGACACCATGTACACCCTTAATATCACATTCAGCAGGGAGGTCACCTACAACCCATGTATGCAGCAGTACAGATGCATTGGGGAAGTACTAGTCAACACCAGGGAGTGCCTCCATATATTACAATTGTCACATGATATGCTGCATGAGCAGCATATCTGGCATGTACTGAGCATTACATACATATGCCACACCAGTGCATGATATTATGTATAGAACATAGTAGCCCACACATATAGGGGTTATGTTCATGATGTCTGAACATACAGAGAGTGCATACTGAATGACAGCAGTGAGGCCATGTAAAACCACTACACACGTCAGGCAGGTAATGAAGTAACAGGTCTTGTGGTGTGACTGCTTGTGTAGGCATTTAGAGGACTGATATGTTAAGGAGTGGTATCAATGTGTGTAGGTTAACAAGTGTGATGCAGGATGGGGTCCCACATGGACATCTATGTGGGACTGTCTGTACAGCCATGGACAGGTAGGTATTATCGGCGTGTTTGTGTTTGTGTGTGTGTGTGTGTGTGTGTGTGTGTGTGTGTGTGTGTGTGTGTGCGTGCGTGTGTGCATGTGTGTGCAGTGTTAGGCAATGCTGTACAGGTTTTAAAGTGTGTTTATTGTTTTTCCCCACAGGTGGTGAGGTGGGTCAGGGTCCCTCCTGCATGCAATCTGATGTTTACAGACACCGAAGATGATGATAGTACTGTTGAGGCACAGGTGGGGCTGTCAGGGGCTGACACTGCACCAACATTTGACATCCCCCTTTTAGCCACCCCAACCTTGCACACAGTTTCATTGCCTACACATACCCCATCAACAGTGGCCATAGTGGAGGGACAGCTCGCATTTGGTGGCAGTGCACAGGAAAGTGTGGTAACCATGCCTACTGTGTTTGATCGCTGGACATCATGCTCCTGGCATAGGCAACATAGCTGGTACCAGCAGGCGCATGTTTCAGGCTGTCATGGTGGCAGAGACATGTATGGAATGTTACACCTGACAGGACCTGAGGCTGCAGAGGGCTGCTCTTGCATCTGTAAGCGACAACCTCCATGGACTGTCGGGTGCCATCTGTGTTTATACCAAGCTCATGGATAGATGGCATGGTGAGATGATGGCCCTCATCAGCCATGGTGTGTCCGTGCTTCAACATGTGGTGGGATGTGGCAATGCCCGTTTGGACGTGTACCAGCAACACCAACAGCTGGCAGTCAACATGGATGTGCTAGGACACCAAGGGGCTCCCATAGTGGTAGTAGCAGCCCCGGCAGTGCGGGGGGTGCTGTCCACACCACACCACAGCAGGCCACGTGCACGTGGTCCTGCTCAGTCCCAGGAGGGACCTGATACCAGCAGACAATTGTCATCATCAGGTGAGAGTAGCACATCGAGGCCTGTACCTGGATGTGCCCGTGGAACCCCTGGCAGGCACAGTCCACGTGTCCATGGCCGGAGGCAGTGAATTGCACACCCTGCAAGATATGGTCTGCAGCTGTCCAAAAACACCTGTGTAGGGCAGCCACATGGCAGAACTATGTGCATGCATACCCACACACTATGCAAACACCCATACGGCAGTCCCATACCTACACATACCACTTCTCCTCGCCCAGCTCACCACAGTACACCCCTCACCCACACACATGGAGTCAAATGTATAGCTCACCCTCGGCCTCTGGCAAACCAACATCACACCCTGTCTATATGATGATACCTGTGCCACATCCCTGTCATCCATACCATCAATCCAGGGACAGGCTGATATGGTTCTGATGCACACGGTGACTGTACAACAGTGTACCACATTACTGCAGTGTAACATGTTGTAGGGAGTTTAGGCAGGTAGTGTAACCATCTAGCAATGATGCCTTATAGCTGTTAGTAACACTGGTTGGTCATGGCCTCTATAATGTTATCCATTTGTGTTGTAGGTGTACATGTGTCAGCACAACACAAGGATCCCCTGTGCATATGATGATACCTGTACCTAGCTATTGTCCAAGGGGAGATGGGTTGTGTAGGGGTTCTGTGTACAGCAGTATCCTGCCATGTGCTAGCTGGCAGTGGGCAATCTATTGACAGACACTACTGTCGTGACCCTCAGGGTGAGAACAGCATGTATTAGCCAATCATCCAGGTACTTCCTGCACATGGCTACTGAGGTGAGGTTTGCTGCAACATATGTCCTATGAAGGATATGAAGTCTGTAACTCTCACGGCTGTCACAATCTACAGACTGCAATCCTCACACTACCTTCTGCAGTCCACAGATAGGTGCTCTGTGGGTAACACATGAAACAAGCGGCACCTCACACTGCTCAGTCTGCAGATGACCCTACAGATGGGGTTCCCTTAAACACATAGAACTGACATGGCAGTTATTAAAACATGTAGGACAGTCATAGCACTGACATGGCAGTTATTAAAACATGTAGGACAGTCATATCCACACACACCCTGTTAAACTAGCATTAAATGCAGTATAGCAGCACTTACATTCTGTAGTCAGGTCAGACACATCCCCTCCTGTGTGTTGCCCTCTTTCCACAGTGTATGTTGTTAGAGGTAAATCCCCAATCTATCTGAGATGCTGTTTGCCAAACAACAGAATGAGTTCCTGCTCACAGTGACTGAAAAGGCCTAACACCAACCTGATGTTCCTTGATATTTGAGTGTGTTTCCATGCAACTGGCAATGGGAATATTACTATAGCTGTTCCGCATGTAATCAGCTACAGGATGTTAGCAATTCTTGTAGAGGCCATAAGCTGATCATAAGCATCACTTAAAATACACATGCTGCTGCCTAAGCAAAGCAGGTGTAGATCTCCACATCCACCAGAGAGGGAATGAGAGAGGCAGACAGAGGCAAAGAAAAGTCACGGAGGGGTGAGAAAGTAAAACTTTAGCCTTTTCCTACCAGCACAGGGTATCAAACCCCTGATGACTATGTAGTGCTATCACATTTCTATGCAGTTATTGGATGTCCCACATATGTTACATGTTGAGGAGCCCTCAAAACTTATATGTAATGGTGAGTGGCATCTGCAACAGGGATATGGTAGCTATACAGTAGATGTAATACATGTGCCTTTCTACATGAACAGGTGCCAGTATCATCACAGCCACACTCTCACAGGGACGCACACACATTGACACACTTAGGTTCACAGGTGAATTTAGGTTCATAAGTTGGTACTAGGCTATTGGCCCTAGGGCCTATACAAGCCTAGCCATAACAATTCCCTGGTTATTTCTTCCCACAATATTTACTTCCCTGGACCCCTGTCTAGTAGGGTGACTGACGTGATTCCCTTTGTTGAATTTCCTATGTAGGTTCATAGGTAGGTACTTGGAAGGACCATGAATACAACTCATCACTAGTGAGATTGCCACAACACATTACTGTGCAGGTATCACATGCACCATAGATGTCATACAGAGGTTATATGGGCAAAGGGTATGTGGAGGTGTCTGACATTGGACAGCATGCTTCAATGTGCCAGTGGGGGTTGTAGTGAGTGTGAATGTGATCATATGCATCATACAACACACACATGCTCACACACACACACACACACACACACACACACACACACACACACACACAATGCCAGTACAGACATGCATGGGTGTATTGCTTCATGGGTGTGTAGAGGTCGACTGTGCCAGGCAGCTATACAAGGCTAGGTGATGGGTATACCTTGGCATCAGCCCACATGGCAATGGTCTGAATTGTGGCTCAAGGGTGTAGTTTCTGGATTTGCCCACGCAGGTGGGTATTGTATTCACCATCCAATCACCTAGGTGACATACACAGGGACTTGCCAATTTTTTTG